>NC_081771.1:33461045-33708545 GCF_963082965.1 Carassius carassius
GACCGCAGACAGAAGACAAAAGGGCCAACAAGTGCTAAGCATCTCTCGGGGAACTCCTTCAAGACTGTTGGAAGACCATTTCAGGTGACTACCTCTTGAAGCTCATCAAGAGAAAGCCAAGAGTGTGCAAAGCAGTAATCAAAGCAAAAGGTGGATACTTTGAGGAACCTAGAATATGATATATTTTCAGTTTTTTGTTATGTATATAATTCCACATGTGTTAATTCATAGTTTTGATGCCTTCAGTGTGAATCTACAATTTTCATAGTCATGAAAATAAAGAAAACTCTTTGAATGAGAAGGTGTGTCCAAACTTTTGGTCCGTACTGTAGATATTACAAACAGTCTAACAATACTACATTGGCCCAGAGATATCCAGTTTACTAAGAGCCTCAAAGACAGATTTCAGATCAGCTAAATCAACTCAATTAAGTGACCCTGATCTCACCCTAAATATAACCACGGCCTGATATGATGATATTTCCACATGCAGCTGAGTGTAAATGTGATGGAAACTCACTGGCAGTCTCTGTGTGTGGGTTTGTAGTAGTAAACAGGAAGTGCAGCTTCATAGACAGCGTTCATGGCATCATTCCCTCGCTCAGACATGAACTACAAACACAGACATCAGCAAACACACAGCTCTGTATGATTTACACCTCGTGCTGCTTTCAACAGTGGAAGAGAAACCATGAGTCTATTCTGTACACTTCACAGTCAACATATAAAGTTCCCAAGAGAAATAACAGTGTCATAAAGGCTTATATGAATCATATGCGCTATATTCTTCAGAAGTCATATGATGATTTGTTTGAGGAACAGACTGAAAATTAAGTTTTGAATGAATGAAGTTCAGCTTGATAGTCACAGGAACTATAAACTAAAAAATAAAAAATTACAAATAAAAATGACACCAAATAGATCAGCACTGTTATTGTTAAACTAAAACTATTAAAAATCATTTTTCATAATTTAAATAAAGCTGAAATAAAGTATAACTATTTGATGAAACACTTTAACTTCACAATAAATAAAAAATAAAATAATAATAATATATATAAAAAAGCTAAAATAGTATTACAAAAATGTTATATAAAGGTCATAATTTCAAAAATAAAAAATATTATAAGAAATATTATAAAAAACGAATAAACATTAGAAAACCACAAAATAAAATTACTAAAGCAAACGAAAACAGAAAATATACAATAATAAGTAATCTGATATATAACATCACAAGTCAGACTTTATTCTAAGGTCCATTTATTGTGATTAACAAACCATTAATACTATATGTATTGTGCCTCAATAAACCCTTATTGGCATCTCATTAATAGTTAGTAAGGTAGTTATTAGGTTTAGGTGTAGCGTAGGATTATGGATGAATATGCCAATATGTTAATAATTGTCATGCTAATAAGCCACTAGTTAATAGTGAGATCCGGTCCATATACTAAAGTGTATCTAACAGTCCGACTAGAAGAGCCAGACTGAATTTATTTAGCATTATTTGTGAATAACACTGATAGGTGTTTGAAGAAGCGTAAAGAAAAGACAGAAATCGTAATGAACACCTGAACTTCTGAATCCTCCCAGCGTGAGAGTCGGAGCGATTTGACTTTTCCGAGGTCGGGAATACTGCGATGGATTCCGGAGCAGTCCAGACAGACGAAGACGCCCAGAGAACAGGAGCCCCATTCCGGATCTGAGAGAGAGAGAGAGAGAGACGATACAGAAATAAATCAGATATTAATATGGATATTAGATATGAACACACAGTCTGGCTCTTCTAGTCTAAACACACACAAAACAGTAAAGATGACACACTCAGAAAGCAGTGAGATGAGTTTATTAAGAAACCCAGAGACTTAAGAATCACAAAGAATCATTAACATCTGCCTCAAGCTACAGAAACACATCGAGGACATTCCTGCCTTATCTGATCAAAACACACAACCCTGACTCACAGATCGACTTCTGCACAGGAAAGAAGATTCAGACCTGAACACTAAAGATAGAGCTCATCATGCACTTCACAAATACTTCATGCACTGCACCGCATTCATTTATATTAATCACAAATATAGAAGTGTGTCAGTTTCTGATGGGAAGGAAGTAAATGCACATACGTATGTGTGCAGAGCTGGGAGATACTTTTATAATTATTCAGAATGATATATTATAGTTTTACTTTGGAAGGCGTTTGTCTTTCAAACACATCAACAAACACCTAACTTGTATTTGTTTTAATTTATGTTTATGATTTAATTGTTAGCTTTTTATAGAACTCATAAAGCCTGACACAATGTAATGCACTTCAAGTTTCTGATAACAACAAATGAAATGTATGATATATATGTTAAACATATAAAAATACTCTTTATTATTTTATTTCAATGTGATAAATGAGGTTAAAAACAATGCAGAAGTAATGTAAAAGTAGTCTGATTATATTATCTAAAATTTATCATGTAATGGATTGTGTTACTAACTACAGTTTTTGTTCTGAATACACTGTAAGAATATTAATGAACAATATAAATATATGCAAATCATAGCTCATGTGATAGCTTAAGGGAACAGTTCACCCAAACATGAAAATGTCCTCATGTTGTTCTGATGCTGACCACAAAATATGATATTTCTGAAGAATGGCTGCAACCAGACTGTTTAGATTTCCACTGAAAATACAATGAAAGTAAATTTGGTCATAACATTCTTCAAACTCTCTTCAGCATCACGACCGCAAACTCTTGTTTACTGTAAAAACAATCAACCCGAACATGTTCCTCATGTGATTTAAATAAAGTAAAGTCATGATATATTAAACATGACAATAAAGCTGAACCAAAGGCTTTTGATATACAAAGACGGTGTATTGCTTATTAAAGGGATTAAATGTGCATTCATGCAATGTTGCAATTACTGTACTTACAAGATTACGACTTGTAAAAAGCATTCACATCCTCATAAACACAGCTTTAGTAAACTGGGAATTTTCTGAGAGCTATAACTTACGCCACATACACTGCCTTCTGAATTAAAGAGTCATGAGGTCACTGCATAGATATGTATAATGTACATTTACCTGCTCCAGACACATCAACATGTCTGACATTTTGACAAAAAGTATAATTACTGATTATTCCCTTGAAACTGTAGAGGTGCTGGTCATATAATTAGAATATCATCAAAAAGTTTATTTATTTCACATTACTTCCATTCAAAAAGTGGAACTTGTAGATTATATTCATGCATTACACACAGACTGATATATTTCAAAAGTTTATTTCTTTTCATTTTGATGATTATAACTGACAACTTCGCAAAATCCCAAATTCGGTCTCTCAGAAAATTAGAATATAATTTAAGACCAATACAAAGAAAGGATTTTTTAGAAATCTTGGTGAACTGAAAAGTATGAGCATGTACACCACTCAATACTTAGTTGGGGCTCCTTTTGCTTTTGGAAACTTTACACTGGACCTCAAGCAACGTGGATTGTGTGCCTCTCCTCTCTTCCTCTAGACTCTGGGACCCTGATATCCAAAGGAAATGCAAAATTAACATCATCAGAGAACATAACTGTGGACCACTCAGCAGCAGTCCAGTCCTTTTTGTCTTAAGCCCAGGCAAGACGCTTCTGACGCTGTCTGTTGTTCAAGAGTGGCTTGACACAAGGAGTGCGACAGCTGAAACCCATGTCTTGCATACGTCTGTGTGTAGTGGTTCTTGAAGCACTGACTCCAGCTGCAGTCCACTCTTTGTGAATCTCCCCCACATTTTTGAATGGGTTTTGTTTCACAATCCTCTCCAGGGTGCGGTTATCCCTATTGCTTGTACACTTTTTTCTACCACATCTTTTCCTTCCCTTCGCCTCTCTATTAATGTGCTTGAACAGAGCTCTGTGAACAGCCAGCCTCTTTTGCAATGACCTTTTGTGTCTGGCCCTCCTTGTGCAAGGTGTTAATGGTCGTCTTTTGGACAACTGTCAAGTCAGCAGTCTTCCTCATGATTGTGTAGCCTACAGAACTAGACTGAGAGACCATTTAAAGGCTTCGCAGGTGTTTTGAGTTAATTAGTTGATTAAAGTGTGGCACCAGGTGTCTTCAATATTGAACCTTTTCACAATATTCTAATTTTCTGAGATACTGAATTTGGGATTTTCCTTAGTTGTCAGTTATAATCATCAACATTAAAAGAAATAAACATTTGAAATATATCAGTCTGTGTGCAATGAATGAATATAATATACAAGTTTCCATTTTTGAATGGAATTAGTGAAATAAATCAACTTTTTGATGATATTCTAATTATATGACCAGCACTTGTAATTGTGCTTATTAATTACGATTATCAAAATTTACATTGAATGATGTTCATACCATTGTTTGAAGCAACCGTGTGCCATATTTTAGATGAAAAAAAATAGGCTGAAAACACTTTCCATGAAAAATGTATTTTTGGTTTTCTATAGTAGTAGTTTCTATAGTAGCCTCAAATGTCAAATATATACTGGATTGGTTTCTTCTTTAAATAATAATAATAAGATGAAATTGTATTATAATATTATACTAAAACTACAATTAAAACAATGGAAAACCCTTAAGATAACCTGTATAGAAAGAATAAAAATAACATCTTTAAAATGATTGTTAGTTTAAATGGTGATGGGATGCACTTAACTAATGACAGATGCAATATCAAACGTATACACATTTCTTAACAACAAGTATTTTAGGGCATAGTATAAGTAGCTTTGGTCTTGCATGCCTGAAAAAGCTGCACAGAGGCATTACAAATGAGTGAACGAACGGACTTTCCTTAAAAATGACTTTGGCTGAAAGTGTCATGATAGAACGACTCTTTCTGTCTTTCTTCATGTGTTACAGTGGACGGTGTGGAGAAACACACTTCCTGTTTCTTCATCAGTCTCCTCAACCGCTCCCACATCCCTCTCTCTCTCTCTCTCTCTCTCTCTCTCCCTCTCTCTCTCTAGGAATATCTGAGCGTGTCCAGCAGCAGCAGCTCCTCTCCAGATAAACTCAATCCTGAGCTCTGGAGTATCATCTCTAAACTCCTGAGTGAATCATCCTGAATCATAAGGAACATGTTCTGCTGTAGGGTTCCTGAAATCAAACCCTGCTTTACATGAGTACAAAAACACCATGAGAATAAATAGTACGCCAATAGTATCGTGCTTTTGATATGCAGAAATGGACATATAATACAATATGATACACACCTACCCCACAACCCTAAACCTACCCAATGCGTATCATATGTGAAGAAACGTATGCGCGCGCGTCTTTTCAGATTTAAAATAGGGACTTTCCCATCTGACTTTATGAACAATAAAATAAGGTTGTAATATGTTTTCTGAAACAGCCGTCGTGACGCAGTGTCTCAGGTGAGTCAGGTGAGTTCTCCTCCGCTCGCGCAGGTTCGGTTCCGGTCGATCGGTGAATGTTTGATGCGTGTAAAGAGCAGGAACTTACTGTCGGCGCCGCAGTCCGCGCAGCTGCCGTTCCCCGGTTTCTGCAGGACGTGTTTGAGGCTTCTGGCGGCTCGCTCGTTCTCCGTCATCGGTCCGGTGCAGCGGATCTGTGACTCCCCGGGAGCAGCAGGAGGAGCAGGAGGAGGTGCTCGTCTGATGGAGGTGCTTCAAACATTCGGAAGTGGAGCAGCAGAGTTTGTTCAGACTTGTTGTTCCGCATCATAAACGCCACAGTGTGCGTGCGTGTGCGCGCGCTCCAAAGCCATACCACATCAAATATAAACACTCAAATGTTCATTATTTCTCACATATGATTAAACACCTATTATTTATTACACATTACGATGTACTGGACACAAAACCTACTCCAGTTGAAAGATACCCTACTAACATAACATAATCACAGAATAATAACACCCAGGAAGACCAAACCTGCAGAAACTATAAAGAAAGAAAGACTGACAGAAAGGACTTGCTAAAGCAAATACAATTAACGTTTAATTATTTATTTATTTTTTACTTTTTACCAATTTGTTTAGCAGTTCCTTTCATTTTTATCAGGGCAAGCAATCTATACACATAATGTCATTTTGGTTACATTTAAACAGCAAATAAAAAATAAAAATCCTGACTGGCTCCAACCTGGAAACTCTCCATAAACACATACCAGACATTTATTTAGCAGATGTGAGAAACCACCCAGTAAGCTGATCTCAGCTTCATATAAAAACGTATATAGCCTAACTTATATTTTTCTATTCATGCATTCAGTGCACACTTATCCAAAGTGGCAAACAATAGAGGAGCAACTCCTCACAAGGCCACACCAATATTCATGAGTACAGTGGCAGGTTAATTAGAGAACAGCGATGGGGGGAAAAACATTAGAGCACAGGTGAAAAGAGAAGATTAATTTTAATGCAAAAACAAAATGCGTAAAAGTAAAATGCATAAAAGGATTTAATAATCATACACGACTCACATGTTTCATTGTCACTATCTGTCCACACAGTGGAGGCAGCTCACTGTGGATCAGCTCTTCACTGAAACAGACGAGACAAGAATCTGATCAGCTGAACTAATCATCTGTACTGATCACAACAGAGAGATACAGGAATATAAGAGGCTCTAGATGAATCTGCAGTCGGACTCCTCACAGTTTATGAATTCTGAAGAATGTTGCTTTATTATAACAGGTTCTCAGTGTGAACTCACCGAACACTCTTCGCCGGAGCTGCAGGTGGATCTGTGTTTGTGATCTATATACAAGTGAGATGAGTCTAACAGAGCATCAGTCCTCTGAGTTCAGCACAGAGCGTCATCTGATTGGCCGATCGCACTGATACAGTACACCAGATGTGCTGTGACTGTAACACTGTCTCCATGGCAACCCCAAATGATGCTGCCACTACGACCACCGAAATAGCTCAAATAAATAAAGAACACGCAGGCTTCCTCGAAGACATCACAGCAGATCGAATGATAATGAAGCACTGCTCACTCATCGTTTGTGCAGAAGATGAAATGTGTTCGAATGCGATTAAAGAAGTGACACGATCCATTAAGATCTGTTGTGTGTCCAGAGTGGTGGCAGTCCAGCTCATCAGCCTGACCTCACACATCACATTTCATTAGTTTGTATCAGACACCTGCAGTCTTCCTCTGAAATCACATTCATACAATGATTCATTTTAATCTTGTCCATTACTTTCCTCTATACCTCTAGATGGTATAAAAATGTGGCATAGCACTTTCCAAAACATTCGCTTTTCAACATGCATGTGCAAATTTGGTTGAGTCTGTGCTTACTTGTTCTAATATTTGATGTTTTCTAAAATGTTGTAGATTTAAGTAGCAAATCGCTCAAATTAATGCACATATTTTGAGACAAATATCTTAATGATTTTCAGTTTTAAGATAATTAAAGCAACAGTTTTGAATAATGAAAGCAGGGATGCTGCAATGGTTTGTGGACCTCTGAACAAAAGAATGTGTAAAATAATGGTATTTGGGGAAAAAGTGCCCCTGCTGTTGGGGTTAAAGGCACAGTAATTATCATGATAATTATCAGATGGCTGACCTTTCCATTTGTTGACATGAAATGGTTACATTCAGATGGTGAATATCACATATTATGTCGGGTGTCTATATTAGAGATAATCACCATATTTAGAATGAAATCATTGTTGGTTTTTGTTGAAGATAAACATTAAATTAAAGAAAAATGCATGACAGTTTACAAACTGAAAACTTGCTAAATGTTTAGAATGGTAATCTGTAATTTTTTTTGTTTTGTTTTTTGTTATTAGAGCAAAAGTGAAAGACAGCATTTTTTTTATTATTTGTTGTAGATTCTGTTCAGCACTATTGAAGTTCTCTCAACTATAGCAACTTGAAAATGGCTCAGTATACTCTCAGCTGCCTTTAACACATTGTACCATGTTTAAATACAGTCCGTTGTGTTCCCCCCAAAGTAAATTCAAAAAATCATTTTGATTTAGCAGATTTTGATTGAGTTACTCACAGAAAGGAACCTGAACTACAGCACAAATAGAGGAAGAGATTCAGCAAACATGCATGTGAGAAACAAGATTGAGGAAGAACTGACGAATAGAAAGAGTGAGAAGAGGCCATGAGATGATCCTTCAAGAAATCAGCACATTAACCAGCAGCTTAACATCCTGACCTTTAGATAATAGAGCAGCACATTTCACTGTAATTCATCATTACTTATCAGCTGAAGACACACACACACACACACACACACACACACACATGAAGCTTCTCTCTGTATGTGCTTTGTTTATTTCTTGGATTCACTTTGCCTTCATCATGACCAAAGATCTACTTGATCTTCTCAGATAAAAACTCCATTATAGTAAAACATCCTGCAACTTTAAAAAGGTAAACCTTCCTCAATGCATGTGCACTCTCAAAAGTAAGTTTTCACAGTGAAGCCATGCACAGAAGAACCATTTTTGGTTCCCTAAAGAACCTTTCAGTGATCAGTTCTTAAAAGAACCATGTTTTTCTTAGTTTGAAGGACATTTTATTAATCTGAAGAACCTTTTTTTTCACTCTCCACCTTCTTCTTTATCACGGAGGGAAGCCTTCGGGTGAGACTTCCAGTTCATTAGAGCTATAGATATATAACGAGAAGAATAACAACGTACAGTAAATTGTAAAACTAGCATAATTAAGATAACATATTAAAATAATATGGTCAAATTTTCAATATCAAGCGGCAAAACAAACTGTTTTGTACAGCTAAAAATATCTGGACGCGGATGAGACCAGAAGCCAGACCCATAATATTTACAAATGACTGTGCACATTTTTACAGCAAGAAAAGGTGGATAAAGAAGCATTCATGGAATAGAAAGATTCAGACAGTTCAGAACAGTTCTTCTGGAACCATCAATGACAATATACAGAACCTTTGAGTGTATTAACATGCACTAAACCGCAGAAAGGACTTGTTTGCAGCTTTCTGATGTCACACAGATGAACATCAACACACGTCATTAACACTTTAAAAGTCAATGAAGGAACTGGGAGTGAATTCTCCCATCAAATTGTAGTTCTTCAGTGAGGCTGTGGATTGTCTCTTCTTGGCAGATTTAGTCTCAGCTGTTAGCATACGGCTGTAATCTGCTCCGGCTGCGCTCTGTAATCCTAAAGGCCGCTTGCCGTCGCAGTGGAGGCGTTTGATGTGAGTCGGAGGGAGGCTGCGGTGGCGTCTGTTTGCTGAAACGGTGCCCGACGTTCACGCCACGAGCCGCTCTGGGCAAACACACACACACACACACACACACACACTCACGTTACAGAGCTGATCTGAGAACCAGGAGTTCAGCTGATGGATAGGAGACTGTGAATCTTTGAGGAAATGCTCCTGATGCACTTGTTGGAGAAAGTCTGCAAAGTTATGATATGAATAATCTGTCTGATATAACTGTGAAACTTAGATTTTTACCCTGGTTCCTGCTTCTAGTCTTCGATATACAGTTTACGGACAATGGACACATGAAACAATATAACTATACTCTACTATATGAACACAATATAAGATGATGCTCAACAAAATTGGATGACACATTACTTTGAGGGCCAATTCTGACCATCAAGTTAAACTTTTTGTTCCCAAAAATGTAGTTGTATGAATAAAAGTGTTGTTTTCAATTGAATACATGGGTTATTCTTATAAAATCAGGTGAATTTCACCCCAAATTTGTTTCCATAATTTATATTTATTAATTTATTATTTTTATTTTATAATTGTTTAGATTGTTTGCATTACTTAGAAAAGTCCAGTGTACTTTTTGGGTATTTCTTTACTGTATTACAATAAAAGAAACTGTCCTGTTCAGACACAATTGAAACATAACAATAATAATGAAATCAACATAAATTAAGAGCAATAAAGCATATGCAATCATAATGCATGAATATAAAGTACACAGCTGTTTAGAAATGTTATGATTTTTAAATGTTTTAAATGAAACTCACCAAGGCTGCATTTATTTGATCACAAATACAGTATAAATTATGAAATAACATTACAGTAAAAAAAAAGCTGTTGTGAATATGTTAAACAGTAATGTATTTCTGTGATGCTCCGCTGTATTTTCAGCATCATTCCTCCAGTCTTCAGTGTCACATGATCTTCAGAAATCAGAATAATATGATGATTTACTGCTCAAGAAACATTTCTGATTATTATCAGTGTTGAACACAGTTGTGCTGCACAATATTTTTTATATATTTTGATTTTTTTTTCATAATCTTTCGTAACATGATAAATGTCTCTACTGTCATTTTTCATCAACTTAATGCATCCTTGATGAATAAAAGTATTAATTTCTGTCAGAAGTATACATGTGTCTAGCTGAGCACTGCAGCAATTGCTCTGTGTTTCCGTGTGTTGGTGAGCTCATGTGGTGCTGCTCATTATCTTCTCTCTACTGTTGTAATATTTTATATAATTGTTTCTCTGCTCAGTCCTGATACCAAACTGAGTGTTTGAGCAGCGGCTGCATTAATATTGATGAGGGGAAACTCTCCAGCATCGCTCACAGCTGCCAGCTGGAATCACAATCTCACCTGAAACCACAGAAATCAGCCCCGAGTTTAAGAGATCGACAGGAGACAGAGAGGCACCAATTAGCCAAAGATTCAGGGTGACGCAATTAAGCTGCTGAACTTCAACTGTGAACCATGAACTGCCTTGTTTTTGCCTCGTAGCTTTTGAGGTTTATGCATGATGGATCATAGGAGGAGATCAGTCTTTACTATAATAAGGGTTTCTGTCACGCTCTGCACAGTGATGCTGACTCAAAACACAGAGAACAAGAGATGGACTGTAACCCTTCGTCAGGAGGAGGATGATGATGATGATGGAGAGTGTGTTCACTTTATATTCAGTGAGGCATGAAATTCACACACCAGCTTTTAAAGCTCATAAAATGGTGCACTGTATCACTTTTCATACGTCTGCTATTGAAGTGTTATGGAAGCATTAAAGGGATCATGAAATGGAGATTCAAAAGGTTCTTGATATTTACACATATGAAAGTTTTTGCTGCAACGTGAGCATCGCTAATAAAAATCAGTACATACCCACACACATGAGAAGTAGAGCTGTGTGTCAGTGCTGCAAAGGTAGAAAAACCAATGTACCTGGATGCTTGGTCTCAGCTGTGTTGCGTATATTGAGAAGAGGATTGGGCCCAGCACTAAACCCAGAGGTACCACGTTAAAACTTTTTCACAGAGATTGAAAATAAGGATGCAGTCAAAGTCAACTTTTACTAAAATGTATTCACATTTCTATAAAATATGTTCATGTGTGCTTTGCAAAAGAAACATCACACAGGTTTGGACTATCACTTATTACACTACCTCCGGCGCTACAGTGGTTTTACCACAGTTAAACGCAGCCTCTCATTTCTGATAAATCACCTCCGCTTTCTTAGTTTCCTCAAACATAACATTTCTGTTTCTTCAGTGTTTGTCTTTGTAGCTAGACATTTTCACTGGATTCTGGGTCATGAACTGCAGTAACTGCAACAGAGATCCATCACCAGAGATCTGAAACTCTTCCACATACTCTTCCAAAAGTAATCCAGAAAACATCCCATCTTTCCCAAACTAACTAGGTCACTAGCTACTCACATCGCCAGATTAGTGCATACAATATGCAATTGTTTGACATCCAATTATTGCAGAAATTACACCGCCAAGTTAAGGCTGTTCCGTGTCTGCTTAACATTCTGTTTAAAGATGTAATGCTTTATAAAAGCCAGACTAAACTGAGCCAGCACTGAGCCACCTCAGCAACTAATATCAAATCATACTGTTGTATTTAATGTGTAAATTAATTAAACAGTCTGTGTAAATGCCACTTCAGAGGGGCTTCTGTGCCAGGTTTAAATTTAGCATCAGTTTTATAAGGAGAAGAAATGAAAGGACAGATGCATTTCATATCAAACTAAAACACTAAAACGACCTTGACGTGTTTCATCATGAAACTGATCTGACGGCACATTCACACACTGAACAGTCACAGGACGGATGATGAGCACTTCCCACCGAACACTGAAGGAAAGCACACCTGGCCCTCCCAAACACTTTCAATTACTGAGGCTAAAATCAACAACGGCCCGAGACACTTCTCAATTTCACACTCCTCAAACAGTGAGGTTTAACTGCACAAACAACAACACCGGATTACTCAAACGCTGACAGACAAATTGTGGAGTGTTTTGGGAAGAAAAGCAGACGGAGGCTTTTGTTCAGATCCAGTTATCTGTATCAGTGAACGACGCGATTCACCGCGACCTGAACACAATTAATATCTGCCTCATGTAATCAATACTCATTCCATCATCACACGCAAACAAACGCAGACACGGCCGACATCATCAGAGCAGCAGAGGACGGATGAAGCTGATTTAAGCAGAATAATCCAGAAGAAAACGACCTTTACAGCCAGTGCACAAGAAAATGGAGAAATTAACATTTATTACAAAAAGGATGGATGCTGATT
This sequence comes from Carassius carassius, assembly GCF_963082965.1. Taxonomy (NCBI): domain Eukaryota; kingdom Metazoa; phylum Chordata; class Actinopteri; order Cypriniformes; family Cyprinidae; genus Carassius; species Carassius carassius. The sequence continues at coordinate 33,473,590 of NC_081771.1, forward strand.
GGTTAATAGATCATCTCAGAAATCCTGAAATACAGTTATGATTAAACATTGGGGTTGTTTTGAAAGCAGTAAAATATTGATTAAAAGTGACAGTAAAGACATTTACAATGTTGTAAAATATTGCTATTTTAAATAAATGCTGTTCTTTTGAACTCTCTATTCATCTGTGAATCCTGAAAAATAAAAATGAATACAGTTTCTGCAGAAATATTCAGAATTTGTAAATGCGCACAGAATTCTGACACGGAAGAAAATAAATTGTTGAATAAAGTTTCCTTCTCATCTTGTACGACCCGAATAAGAATTTCCCCCTGATATAGTGTCATCGGAAACAAGAAAGAATCATGTCTGCCAAAAAACACGTAGAATACATTACGCTACAAATGATGATTAAATCTAACGAGCGCTTAGCTCATATCACATCAAACCGTGCAAATTATTATTATTGTTAAACTTTTTTTCTAAAAATGTTCATGTTAACAAACATCAGCATTGTGTGACTAAGTTTATGTAGTGTGTATTAGCATCAACCTCAAACAGACGGGACGTGAGCTGACAACACGAGGGAAGCTGATGATGTTGGTGTGTGATTGTATTTGTGTGTTGACGGCTGACAGTGACAACAAGCAAATAATGACCGGCTCCTGAGAGGAACTGACAGGAGATCAAACAGACTTTCTTTGTGTTTCTTTCTTTTATCACAGACTGACACGACACGCTTTCTACTGACTCACAACGTGCATATCAATCACTCATCTAGAAACACACACACACACAGAGCACCCGTGACAGGACAGAAACTTCATGGATTAACACAAACCTCAGAGGCACAGAGAGAATATTTAAAGAAGCTCAAACCAATAAATCATAAACTCACATTTCAAAGACACTAATTCTAGATGATTTGAGTTCAAAGTACAGTTCGATTGGCTTTAGAATTGTATGAAGTGGAAAGTGGCTGTGTAATAATGTTTTGTGAGAGGAACAACACTAAACTTTAGTCGCAATTTGCAACTTTCACAACTTTCCAATCCTGCAAAATAAAGGTGGCTCATGTTCAAGTTTTATGTCAGCAATATCAAACAGCATAAAAATATGTACAGATGACTGCACCGGAGAGGAAGATTATCAGCTAATATCTCATATTTGGGTCTGATCCTCACACAAAACATCACATGACTTCAAGAAGACTCTTAATCACATGAATACAGTGTAAGAAGCAGCAGATCGAAGCCTATGCGAGTGAATTTTAGAATAAAATAAGGAGGATTTTATATTAATAGATATTTCACTGGAAGATCAGGATTCGACATTTTGAATTTTATGGGTTTTCAAAGCAATGTCATAGAAAAACCATTTAAGGTTCCTCAAAGAACCTCTCAGTTCTTAACAGAAGAGAACATTTTAATAATCTAAAGGACTTTTGTGCATTTTAGATTTTAAAAAGTGTGAACATTCTGCAAAATGTCTTATTTAATTTTCCCCTGAAGTACTATTTTAAATATAAAGGCAAACATATGGCATTTGCCATCAGTCTCTTGCATCACATTTTCTGTCACAACTTACTAAAAGATTGATGTTGATTCACTGCTCGACTTCACTGAACTGCAGTAATTATAGTGTGGTTTTGGGCAGATCGTCTCATTCATCATAAATCATGTGTGTGCGATGAACTATTTTTGTGTGTTTCTAACTATCTCTTTCAACAAAACATCAATCTGACACTGAACATCTGAAGTTGGACTGTCGCTGAAACCAATCATGAACACAGCTCCTTCATTCTCTCCTCGTTCAGGGACGCCGTTCTGCCGTGTTAAAATAATAAGTGCAGATATTGCATGCAACAATATTAATTGTGCATCTGTGCACTGGTGTATGTGAGTGTTATGAGCTGTCGGCTTCCAGCGGGTTTGAGCGCCATCATGGCGGCGTCTAATTAAAGCGCTATGGGTCCGCGGCAGAGATCTGTAATTATAGAAGTTATCTGAGCTCTTATTGTAAATGTCTGTAAAACTCAATATTACCTTGTTGAGGCTGCATGAGTTTTTGAGAGCTGAAATCTGATGTGTGTCATGACTGGACTGACTGAACCAGAGCATACTTCATCTGGAGGATCAACATGAAATCACAAATTACCATCTCTAGCTCTGAATGCATTAAAAAATTAGTTGCAGCTGTATTTTTGATTTATTTAGTGTATTGTTATATTTCATTCTCATATCTACCTTCCTAAACAACTCAGCTTGAATGAACAGTTCACCCAAAAATGAACATTTGCTGAAAATGGAGGAAGTTACTATGGATTATGAATTCGTGTTTGAGTTAAAAACGCCTTAATGATGGATTTGTCTCAGCTTCTCCAGATGTTAACTGATGGATTGGAGTTACTGTCATTCGTGAGTCATCTGTACTGAGATAAATCTCAGAATCAAAACTCCAGTAATTCTGACATACAATCGATCGATCAGCTTAAGGTCAGATGAACACACACACACACACACACACACAGAGAGAGAGAGAGAGGACGAGGATGAGACCATTAGAGATATATGACTGCAGAGAGCCGATCACACTCACACTGAACCATTATCATGTCACTGTAAATCGAGACAGACAGACCGAATCAGACTCTGACCATCTACAGCTGATGGACCTGCAGCACACACACACACACACACACACACTGGAGGAACAGACACTGACCGTGATGTTATTTCTGGAGAGTTGAGGGCTGTGAGGATGGCCTTCGTGGGTGTTTCTACAGCATAATAACTGACCACTGCTCACTGCTCAGTTGCATGGAGTGAACTGAGGAGAGAACACACACACACACACACACACACACACACACACAGGTGGCTCATCTGCTCTGCTCTTGTTCAATCTCATTCAGACAAACAGTGACTGATGGGCTTCCTGCTGTGGCCTCTGCAAGCTCATTAGCATATGTTAATGAGACTCTGGTCAGCTCATGGTCCAGCAGCAGATGTGGTCAGATGTCCAGAAACACACACACACACACACACACCTGCCTCGTCCATCTGCTGCTCTGATCAGTTCAGGAGAACATCAGTCCGGTTCTGATCGAGACAATCATCAGTACACGTTAGTTAAGACAACGAAATAAAGAGACCGTTTCATTCTCAAAAACTATGAACACAACTAAACAAGGTTTACCACGACAGGAATAAACTACATTATAAACTGCATTACAAAAGAGAGCAGTTTACCAGTTTAACTGTATTAAAATGGCACAAAATTATTGATTTTACTGTATTTTTGGTGAGCAGAAGAGAATTATCCCAACAGTGAGGATTCATAATTTATCATGATGTCGTTTGTGTGATAAATTCTTAACTAAATAAAACCATCATAACAAAATAAACAAATAAATAAAAATGATAATAAAAACATTTAAAAACAACATAACACTTTACAATAAGATTTAATTTGTTACACTACACCAGTTAGTTCATTGAAAAATGCAACTAACATGAACAAACAAGCAAACAATTGAACTTAATAACGTAACAATATATCGCTTATTGTTAGTTCATGTTAGTTAATGCATTAACAAATGAGACCTAATTGTATAAAAGAAAAAGCCTTGTTTTTTTCAAAAGTTTTTTTGTGGCATTATAAATAACTAGACATTGATAATCTAATAAAATCTAATTGTTTGAATTTGTTGTTATTTTCCAAGATAAACTACTTTAGGCATGAACCAAAATTCCTCACCGATTCACTGACATCAGTTCAGTCACTTTATTAGGATTGTGAATGATGAAATGCTACAGCACATGGGAACCGCATGAAACTCCTCCGAACTTCAAAAGAAGCAATGCAGAATTTCAGTTTAATCTAAATGGAAATCTCTGAGATAAAGCTGGCAGTAAACTGAATATTTACATACAGAAAATATTGGCAATATAAATAACAAGGAAATATTGCATTGGTTTAAATGCTTATGATGCTTTATATTTGCTCATAAAGTTTCATAAAGATGATTTCACACCCGTCTCTTGTCTCACATCACGTATGCAAGCATCAGAGATATCTGAACAGAGTCTTGAGTTTAAGCTTCAGGAGCAAAAAAATTCATTTACATGAATCATTCTTGAATGGTTCATTACATTACATAGAATCAAAACAATCAGATTCATCATTTTCATATAAGTATATATATATATATATATGTCAGTTTTGCTATACCTTGTTCACTTCATGTATTAAATATCATTCTAGTGTTCATTTAGTGTGGGAAGCATGCCTTGATTATTTGAACTAAAGTAATAATTTACTGCTTGGTTTAAAAGATGGTACTAAAAAGAGTTTCAGAGCAAATACACAAACATTGGAGGTGAATACATATTTCATATATCATCAAAAGTGTTAAAATATCTTCTTCTTTTTTTGAAGTCTGAGAAATGTATGACTTTGTGACTGATTTGCCCAGTTTTCAGCACTGTAGATCCAGTGGGAATGATTCAATCATAGCATGAGTTTTGGAATAAGGACACTAAAGTGAACATGAATATAGATGCAATCATGCAAATTAATGTGCATTGAGAGTCCTTTACAAACAACTCAGCTGTGCAAATGAGAAACAAAATCAGTAAAATAATTTCACTGATCTGCCACCGTTTCAGAAAAGACCAGAAGCATTCGCTACACATTGTACACTGCTAGTGATGCAAGTGCAAGAACACTACAGGACTGAAGAGGGCGATAGAGTTTCCAACAATTGTCTGTGACTGAAAATCATAAGCATAAGATTCCTTATCTGGGAGAGAAAACTGACCATTGAAGAAGATAGTTTACAGCGATGATAGCTTGAGTGACACTTGCAGCAACACTGAAAGCGTGACTCAAACTTGCATGGCATGCATTCGAATGATGAAATGTAATGCAGAGCTAGAAGAGACTGTGTTCATGTTCTTGTTTATAGTATGTTTTGGGCCTCAGAACCACGTGTTTGTGTTTTTAGGAAAATGTTTGTACAAAATGCAAAGTGGAAGACAGCGATGTAAAAAAAATGCAGGTAAAAGAATTTTACATAATACTTGAAAAATAAATCAATACTTTTTGCCATCTTTACAGTACAGTGACATCATCTCTCATGCATGATTTCCAAAGACAAGTATCAGCTCTAATCCAAACCCTAGTAAATGACCTTCTGCCAATCTACTGGATGATAAAATATGATGAAAATGGTCAGACCAACAGCTCACTGGGTTTAAGATCAGAGCTCATGTTTCTGCTTCTACCATCATTAGACTACAAACACAGAACAACCAAAAAAACTAACCCCAATCATCCTGTAGAGTCCAGCTTTTAGTGTGTGTCGTGCTTTGGCCTTGAGATGTTTCCTCAGTCAAGTCAATGCTATTAACTACCATCACACATTTATAAACTCACCCTGCAGCTCTAATGAACTGTGGGTGGCTGTTAAAACTCAATCCTCCCACATAAGAATGAAGCAAAAGACGCTGTTCTAATGCCACGCTCTCGTCACATTGGAATTACTGCACGAGATCTGAACACTGACACAGGAATGATGCACTTCTAGAGCAACAATGTGTTTAAATATGTTTCATTTGTGTCTTTAGCTCATTTTCAGATATTTCAAATTAAGAACCAGAGGTGAATTAACCTTCTGCATTTTAACGTCACTTGCACTCTACAGTCGTAGCCAAAAGTTTTGAGAATTACATAAATATTGGAAATTGGAAAAGCAATTTGCATATACTCCAGAATGTTATGAAGAGTAATCAGATGAATTGCATAGTCCTTCTTTGCCATGAAAATTAACTTAATCCCAAAAAAAACTTCCCACTGCATTTCATTGCTGTCATTAAAGGACCAGCTGAGATCATTTCAGTAATCGTCTTGTTACCTCAGGTGAGAATGTTGACGAGCACAAGGCTGGAGATCATTATGTCAGGCTGATTGGGTTAGAATGGCAGACTTGACATGTTAAAAGGAGGGTGATGCTTGAAATCATTGATCTTCCATTGTTAACCATGGTGACCTGCAAAGAAACGCGTGCAGCCATCATTGCGTTGCATAAAATTGGCTTCACAGGCAAGGATATTGTGGCTACTAAGATTGCACCTAAATCAACAATTTATAGGATCATCAAGAACTTCAAGGAAAGAGGTTCAATTCTTGTAAAGAAGGCTTCAGGGCGTCCAAGAAAGTCCAGCAAGCGCCAGGATGGTCTCCTAAAGAGGATTCAGCTGCGGGATCGGAGTGCCACCAGTGCAGAGCTTGCTCAGGAATGGCAGCAGGCAGGTGTGAGCGCATCTGCACGCACAGTGAGGACAAGACTTCTGGAAGATGGCCTGGTGTCAAGAAGGGCAGCAAAGAAGCCACTTTTCTCCAAAAAAAAAACATCAGGGACAGATTCATCTTCTGCAGAAAGTATAGTGAATGGACTGCTGAGGACTGGGACAAAGTCATATTCTCCGATGAAGCCCCTTTCCGATTGTTTGGGGCATCTGGAAAAAGGCTTGTCCGGAGAAGAAAAGGTGAGTGCTACCATCAGTCCTGTGTCATGCCAACAGTAAAGCATCCTGACACCATTCATGTGTGGGGTTGCTTCTCATCCAAGGGAGTGGGCTCGCTCACAATTCTGCCCAAAAACACAGCCATGAATAAAGAATGGTACCAAAACACCCTCCAACAGCAACTTCTTCCAACAATCCAACAACAGTTTGGTGAAGAACAATGCATTTTCCAGCACGATGGAGCACCGTGCCATAAGGCAAAAGTGATAACTAAGTGGCTCGGGGACCAGAATGTTGAAATTTTGGGTCAATGGCCTGGAAACTCCCCAGATCTTAAAGGCAGGGTAGGTAATACATCTATAAACAACTTTCTTCCAAATTTGTTTAAACTTTCTATATATATCAATGCATAATTAAAATGTAAGTACTCGGATAAAAAGAGTATAAAAATCGAGTGACTCTAGACCGTTTAATCTGTATTAAACACAGCTCATTGTTTCCATTTCGGGACGAAACATAGGATTGGCTTAGGCGACTGTCACTCTCTCGCAACCATGGCAACCACCCTTTTGCCACACATGACCTGGCCACTTGCGCGCGCACGTTTGATTTGAGGAATTCAAGAGGCACGGATCCTAGGAATACCAAAACAATGGCAGAGAAACAGCAAGCAAAATTCACAGTACCAGCCTATGCAGTTAGTGAAGGCAAACCAGGCAAAAAAAGGAAGACAGTAACAGTACAAGAAAAGGCAATGAACAAAAAGTATTTGGATAAACAAAGAAATAAAACGCGAGTTAATATCGGCGTGGCTTTCCAGCGATGGCGAGAACTGAGGGAACTCAAGGGGCTGAAAAGTGACTCCTTGATGGCTTTATTTCTGCTGGACAGGTAAATCTTTCTTTTTGTATTTTGATCATACATATTTTTTTCATGAAGCATGTGTCATTAGCACACGTAGCTGCGTAATATAGCTAACATAACATTACTTAGCGAGCCGTAGTAGAGGCTTTGGAAGGAGCCCAGAAGGGAGGTCGTGGCCTAATGGTTAGAGAGTCAGACTCCCAATCGAAAGGTTGTGAGTTCGAGTCCCCGGCCGGCAGGAATTTTGGGTGGGGGGAGTGCATGTACAGTTCTCTCTCCACCTTCAATACCACGACTTAGGTGCCCTTGAACCCCCAACTGCTCCCCGGGCGCCGCAGCATAAATGGCTGCCCACTGCTCCGGGTGTGTGCTCACAGTGTGTGTGTATGTGTGTTCACTGCTCTGTGTGTGTGCATTTCGGATGGGTTAAATGCAGAGCACAAATTCTGAGTATGGGTCACCATACTTGGCTGAATGTCACGTCACTTTTAGGGAGGGGGTGGAGTGAATGGAAATAATGAGCTGTCTTTAAAACAGTCGTGAGAGGTCTACAGTCACTCGATTTTTATACTTTCTTTTTCAGAGTACTTACTTTTTAATTATGTATTGATATATAAATAAAGTTTAAACAAATTTGGAAAAAAAGTTTTTTATACATTTTTTTACCCACCCTGCCTTTAATTCCATTGAGAACTTGTGGTCAATCCTCAAGAGGCGGGTGGACAAACAAAAACCCACTAATTCTGACAAACTCCAAGAAGTGATTATGAAAGAATGGGTTGCTATCAGTCAGGATTTGGCCCAGAAGTTGATTGAGAGCATGCCCAGTCGAATTGCAGAGGTCCTGTAAAAAAAAAGGGCCAACACTGCAAATACTGACTCTTTGCATAAATGTCATGTAATTGTCGATAAAAGCCTTTGAAACGTATGAAGTGCTTGTAATCATATTTCAGTATATCATTGAAACAACTGACACAAAGATCTAAAAGCAGTTTAGCAGCAAACTTTCTGAAAACTAATATTTATGTAATTTTCAAAACTTTTGGCCACGACTGTACATTGTAGGCTCCAAATTACCGGTTTTCATTTTAATACAAGTCAGAGCTTTCATATTTTGTCGGTTTCCAGTAAAAAGTCCATCCAGTGAATCAGAATACGCCTGTTTTCCTATTTTAAAACAGTATCTGAAATGAGTAGTATGCTAAAATTCATAAAACAGCAGTACCTGGATGACCTTCTTCTCGTGGACACTTTACTATCCCATAATGACATGGCAGAGTAATTTTGAACGACACTAAAGCCACGCCATGCTGGTTTCGTCTGGCCCTGACTGAGCTTGGTTTCTTTGAAGGTTTTTTCTCCATTCTGTCACCGATGGAGTTTTGGTTCCTTGCCGCTGTCGCCTCTGGCTTGTTTAGTTTGATTGCACAGAGACTATTGGCAGAGAGCAGATCAGAATGATGACATCTTTGCCATTGTGCTCTTGACCAGTACTAGTATTGAAACATCCTTGGGGAAAACATTACAACCTAAATTTAGTCAAGTTTATGCTTTAAACAAGACAATTTGCTAACAATGTCCTCTGAAAAAAAAAAGGCATATCCTCCAGTGTTTTAACATGCTCTTAGAAGAAAATGACTTTCTCAACCACAGTACTCATAATGGCAGTAATTTCGACATGACATGAACGCAGCATCGTACAGCATCTTTCTGGATTTAAACATGTCACGTGCTACACACTCAGTGTCACCTAAAGATCACTACACACTCCGGCTGGTGATGTTCTTAGTCTGTTTTTGCCTATGAATGAATGAACTGAGAACATTCAACACTACTCCATGACTACTGCATCTCCTCAGAGGCGTCCAGTGTGATGCCCTGAAGAAGAAAAGACACTGTGTTGCTGTGGCTGTAAGTTTTAGCTGGTCAGTAGCACAACAAGAAACAGGTTTGTGTCATTCGAGATAAATGTGGAGATGAGTTCACGGAAGAGACCACACAGTGTCCCATACCTGGACCGAACCGCCCATTTCATCTGTTCTTACGGCAGCCAGGAGCCACAGTCTGGCTGCACGTCTTTACACCAACAGGGGACGCATCCCTCTCAGTTTCCTCACCTTTTGTTTCAGTCCAAGAATCGAATCCATATAGGCACCTCCCATCTTTTCCCCCCACTAGGCTCCCCTGTACTAAACTCCCAGTGCTGTTGCACTTCTTGGCCAGCGGCAGCGCCAGCGAATCTGGCGGGTGCAGAGACGTCAAAGAGAAGCTACTCAAATTATCCGATAACTGTTCTGGATTACCATCCTGACCGGGTCCTCCAGCCCTAACCACTGATCCAGTGTCCTTGTCAAAGGGGTCCTGTCGGATCCAGTTAGGGTTTGTGCAGTCACTGTATCCTCTCCAATTCCTGTGGTGCCCCCTGGTGGCCTGGAGATTGAACAGAGTCTGTGGAGTGCGAGATCTCTGGCTGAGCTCTAGAGGAGGGACGTGGGTTCTGCAGATCAGGGGTAGCGTAAGGTCTCCTGAGGGGGAGACACCCTCCTCCAGCATGATCTGCAGACTGCCCACTGAACTGCCCGTGGCCAGCGAGGAGTTACTGTGGGACGTCTGCAGCAAGAAGTGAAAAGAGAGTCAGGAAAGAGAAACAAACCTAGATCTGTACATGAGAGGCCTTAGTGACCCAGATCTGCGACTGCAAACTTTCTGTCTGCAAAAACTGATTAGTGGGGTTTGCCCAATCTACAGGAGTCAATGTGCACCAGTCCACCTGGAAATTAGGTTTACACAAGTGTAATGCCCAAGTCCTGAAAAGTGAATCCAAAACATTTAGTTTGCCCCAAGTGGCCCGACCCAGTATAGGTCATAAATGTAATCTAATGGCACGTGAGACAAAAAAAATAATTAAATTACACTTCAAATATATATTTTTCCAAAGATGGTTTCCATCATTTTAGGTAGTTCTTAGCATGGTGATGTATGTAAAAGTGTTCGTTTTTTGAATACGTTTGATTTTAGTTAGTAATTGGATGCTATAAAACTGGCTGTGGTGTCATGATTGTGAGCTTGTGATTAGGTCTTCAGGAGTTTGGGCGGGACTTTGATACATCGGCTCCACCTGATGATCACTACTGCGCAGACTCTGGCTCACAATAACATAATTTCTGCAAGATGACAGCGGCCATACTGAGATTTTTTAACTTCACTTTTAGTGTTAGGAACTGGAGACAGTAGCAAGTAAACTAGATATCAAGCCTATTGGATAAAGGTGGGCTCTCATTAAATTTCAAAAAGGCAATGTTGTTGTATCAGTGGGCGGAACTAAACAGGCTGTGCTGTAGAATCGGTGGGGCGGGGCTAAGCAGGCAGTGTCGTATAAACAGTGGGCGGGGCTAAACAGGCAGTATTGTAGAAATAGTGGGCGGAACTAAACAGGCAATGTTGTACAATCAGTGGGTGGGGCTAAACAGGCAGTATTGTAGAAAAAGTGGGTGGAGCTAAACAGGCAGTGTTGTATAATCAGTGGGTGGGGCTAAACAGGCAGTATTGTAGAAAAAGTGGGTGGAGCTAAACAGGCAGTGTTGTCTAATCAGTGGGTGGGGCTAAACAGGCAGTATTGTAGAAATAGTGGGTGGAGCTAAACAGGCAGTGTTGTATAATCAGTGGGCGGGGCTAAACAGGCAGTTTTGTAGAAATAGTGGGCGGAACTAAACAGGCAGTGTTGTATAATCAGTGGGCGGGGCTAAACAGGCAGTTTTGTAGAAATAGTGGGTGAAGCTAAACAGGCAGTGTTGTATAATCAGTGGGCGGGGCTAAACAGGCAGTTTTGTAGAAATAGTGAGTGGAGCTAAACAGGCAGTGTTGTCTAATCAGTGGGCGGGGCTAAACAGGCAGTTTTGTAGAAATAGTGGGTTGAGCTAAACAGGCAGTGTTGTCTAATCAGTGGGCGGGGCTAAACAGGCAGTATTGTAGAAATAGTGGGTGGAGCTAAACAGGCAGTGTTGTCTAATCAGTAAGCGGGGCTAAACAGGCAGTTTTGTAGAAATAGTGGGTGGAGCTAAACAGGCAGTGTTGTAAAATCAGCGGGCGGGGCTAAACAGGCAGTGTTGTAAAATAGGTAGACGAGGCTAAACAGGCTGTGCTGTAGAATCGGTGGGCGAGGATAAATGTAGAAGCAAGCGTTGACTGGCTTCATTATAAGCTATTTTTTGGACTAACGAGAAAGTTTTGAGTTCTGAAACTTACAGGTTTTTATAGTACAATGATGTTTTTTACGTGTAAAAAGATCAAGGAAAATCTAATTTCTCAGTCTATGACCCTTATAAGTTGAAGACTGTTGGCAAGAATAAGATGCAAAATGGACCTTACTTAATGTCTGAAGTCAAAGGCTGTCTACCTGAGACCCCTCCATCCTTATGTTGGTATCCAGACACTTGACTGTAAGTCCTGACTAAGTTTGAACCGGCGTCTCTTACCTGAGAGCCCATGACCCTGCTGTTGGCCCCTGGGGACCTGAGAGAAGCCCATGAGGCTGGAGATGCATGTCTGGAGCCCGGCTGGGCCGCTCCGGTGGCAGGGCTGCCCTGGGGAATCACAGCGGTGTTGGGGTGGAAGAACTCAGCCGGGAGATGAAAGAAAGGTGAAGACGTCTGGCCGTCTCCTCCACTGCCACCTGCTACACACAAACCATCAGCCCATTTCAGAAGAACACAACAGGTCTTTTTACAAGCGAGTTAGGATATGTCTTTATTAATCCAAATACATTTGAAAATGGTGTTTTTGTTTTAAAACGCTCTCTGTCCACACTAGCATTTTCATGCATTTTACTGAAGTTTGATTGGATTTTTCAAATTTCTGGAAAACTTTGGAGAGCATTTTCAAAAATCTCAGTTGTCCTTGACAAAAACACAATTTCAGCGTGGACGTAAGTGTTGAAATATATCACAGAAGTCTCACTGACGGCTAGGACGATACTCTTAGTCTATTTCATATGGACAAAACTGAGAGAAAAGATGAATTTTTAAACATATTAGTGTGGCCAGGGCCTTAGTTTAACATTCATTTAGACTTAGTTTAACTTCATCTACGTTGACTTGATTGCAAATAAATGCTCAGACACTATTTAACTGAACAGAGATGACATCACTGAATTCAATGATGAACTGCCTTTAACTATCATTTTGCATTATTGACACACTGTTTTCCTAATGAATGTTGTTCAGTTGCTTTGACACAATGTATTTTGTTTAAAGCGCTATATAAAGGTGACTTGACTTGACGTGTAAAACTACATATGTGTCCCTGGAGCAGAAAAGTCATAAGAAGCACAGGTATATTTGTCGCAACAAGACATTGTATGCATCATATGCTTTTATGCCAAAAATCATTAGGTTATTAAGTAAAGATCATGTTCCATGAAGATAATTTGTAAATTTTCTACCGTAAATATATCAAAACTTAATTTTTGATTAATAATATGCATTGCTAAGAACTTCATTTGGACAACTTTTTTTGCTCCCTCAGATTCCAGATTTTCAAATAGTTGTATCTCAGCCAAATAATGTCCTATCCTAACAAACCATACATCAAACGTATTTATTCAGCTTTAAGATATATCTTAGTTTCAGAAATTAACCCTTACGAATGGTTTTGTGATCCAGGGTCATATATGTGCAAACTGTTGGTTGTGGGTTTCCATTAACACAGTTTTACCATGCAACTTTTCAAGAAGCTTTAATAGCTCAAACTTTACATGTTTTAAGACCATCTAGTCTTGCAGACATACAAATAGATTTCTAGGTGTAAGTGTAAGGACACATCTAATGTAAACGGCCCTTCAGAGAGCAGAACACACAGATGTCGCCTGACCTCGGTGGTGACTCGTCTCATGCCGCACATTCTGTCTGTCTCGCCCTGGGCTTGACGCCTCGCTCTGAGGAAGAAAGCTTCTGCACACAAGCTCGTCTGTGCTCAGGTCAGTGCTGCCGTGCTCCTGTACAGACACACAGCACTTCACATGTGTCTCATCACTCATATCACACTGTACATACAGCATATTACGACTGAATCAGATTCGAGAGCTGCAGTGGAGGACAGGATTTCCAGATCCTCACACAAAGCATCATATAATAATGAAGTGTTGAAATATATCACAGAAGTCTCACTGACTGCTAGGATGACACTCTTATTCTATCCACATTTATTTCATATGTAAAAAAAGCAGCATGAAGATAACTGCTAAATATCTGAAAATAGTTATTTCCAAAGTTAAGAACAAGCTGTAAGTTTGGGATCAGTAAGAATTTTTATGTTTTTTTAAAAAAAGTTTCTCATACTCATCAAAGCTGTATTTATTTGATCAAAAATACAGAAACTGTAATTCTGTGAAATATTTTTTGCAATTTAAAATAAAAGGTGTTCTATTTTAATATACTTTAAAATATAATTCTTTTCTTTGATGTGCAGCTGAATTTTCACATATACTTCAGAAATCATTCTAATATGCTGATTTATAATCAGTTTGGAAAACGGTTGTGCTGCTTTTTTTTTTTTTTTTTTTTGGGACCAGTGATACTTTTTTCAGGATTCTTTGAAAAATAAAAAGTTAAAAAGAACAGTGTTTATTCATAATTGGAAAATTTGTGTTATAATATAAACTGGTATTCAAAATGTATGGGTAAGTAAAATAAAAAAAAATTAAAAATACATAATACTTCTAATCAGCAAGGATGTGTTAACTGGATAAAAAGTAATAGTAAAGACTTGTTAGAAAAGATTGTTTTGAATAAACGCTGTTCTTTTTTAACTTTTTATTCATTGAAGAATCCTGAAAAAAGGTTCACAGGTTTCAAAAATATATATTAATTACCACAGCAGTTTTCCTCTGTATTTTTGATCAAATAAATACAGCCTTGAAGAGCATGAGAGACTTCATTAAAAATCTTACTGATCTCAGACCTTTAAATGGAAGTGTACATTCCCCCCAAAAAAGGGAAATAAATTAACATTAAATTAACAACCCCATGTCACGGTTGGTAAACCGTGATCTCTGGGTTTTGCACTTTGTGTGTGAAGTCTGTGTGTTATGGGTCAGCACTGATTAGTTTGTGAACTTTTGTTTTTGTTTTTTTTTGCTATAACCTATTAATCTATTTTTTCCTCCACAGAGTGCATTATAATAATTGTTTTCACCATTGTAGTGTTCTCTAGCCACCGACTCATTTTAAATAAATGAATTTATAACAGATAGTGTACACAAAAGTAAATGACACATGGCAAGTGTTCTACATCTATATTACAGCAAAATGTTATTTAATTTACACACAACAAAACCTGAACACAGTACAATATAAACTGCTTAATCATCTGTTTTCAGTAAGATTTAATTAATGCAAGTGTTTGTGTGCCTGCTATTGCACATTTAACTTGATTAATGCCCAGCAATCGTCTGTTTCAAAGCAGTGGGCGATTAATTCACTCCTTGATTTGTTTAATAAAAGCCTTTGAGATTGTGTTGACAAATGTTTATAGTGCATTATTTTCCAAAGCATTTAAAATAGAAGTAGTGCAGTCCCTAAAAGTAATTTGCATGCAATGTATCATGCACTTAATGCTGATATGCAAGTAAAATAACTTGAATGACACACAAGAGTGTGAATTTGCAGGTTTAATACAGAAAAAGCTCAAATGTGTTTAAAACTCTGATTGACCAAATCGATTTTTCTTGGTCTGGGACCAAAACGTTCAAACGTCAAGCTGCGCCTACAGTGAGTACAAAATGACAGATGATTGAATAATGTTCAGTGGAAGTCAAGCATGTCCTCCAGCTCCTCTACGTGAGTCTGACAGCAGAAGCATCAGAGAGACAGACAGAGCGAGAAGATCCTGCTGAGATGAACCCAAAGGAGCTTTACACATCCACCCGAGAGACCCATGCACTTATCAGTTAATTAAGCATGTCAATAATGATTAATCAGCATGATGACACACACACCTTACAGCCGCTGTGCTCGTCCAGGCTGATGTCATCAGTCAGCGCCGGTGAGGAGGATTTATCTGACAGCTGCTCTGACATCAGAGAGGTTTGCTCGACCTCCGCCAGCCGGATCTACAGAACACACACCATCACCACAGGAAGCTGTCAAACACTGCTGCATAACTAAGCATGCTCTTTTACACCTAACCCTTATTTTGCTTTCTCTCTCTCTCTCTCTCTCTCTCTCTCTCTCATAGTTTATAATTTATATAACTCTTAACAACTTTTTTTTTTTATTGTTTCCTCCTTTAATCTTTTTACAAAAATGATTAAAATATCCTAAAATTATAACATGCAACTCGTTTCATATTCAAAGTGATCTGAAGGCTTATGGTAGGGTTTGCCCAGAAACATATTGAAAATTTAATTTGTTATTAAGCGGAAATCTCCAGTGAGTGTGCACATGAAACACTATACTTTCTTCTCTGAGGTGAATATATCAGTTCTGAGACAGACAGGATCATACAGCCTATAAAGTGCGCAAAGAGCGCTCCCTCTTCGATCAATAAAAGCTGTCATTCACTTCCTTTCATCACAATCTCATGACATTCAGTTAATAAGCAAATCTGTCTGGACTGCACAATCACGTTATTATTACATCATATCTACAAGTTGTTATGAGAGGATTCACGAGCTTGCAGAACTCAGCACTTGACAAAAACTCTACGTTTGATCGACGAGTAAAAATTTGACACTCTCCAGAGCACAAATACACACTGGAGCATTTGCCAGATATATTTCGCCAATATCAGATGGGGCCCCCTGATTCCTGGGACCCTAAGCGGCTGCTTACCTCGCTTATTGGTTAAGTCCGCCCCTGCGTATAAGGGGTTCGGCTAATAAAAACTGTTCAGGAATTGTCGCTTCAGGGAGTCGTTCTAAGTTTTTAGGATGTGTTAGGCATCCTCACCTCTTCTGATTGGCTCCTGCTGTCTCGTCTGATTGGTGGAGAGCAGTAATGGTGGAACACAGATCCTGATAGATTATCAATCATCTGCATTTCTCCATCCAGCGAGTCCTTCATCAGCAGAGAGACGCTCTCCAGCCACTGGTTCTCCTGTCACACACACACACACACAACTTCTGAGGGATGTGTATTAGATCACTGGACACAAAGAGGATAATAAGCTTTCTTAAGCTGTTTTTTTCTTTGCACTATTTTTAGAGATGTCTGGATATCTGTAATGGAAAACAAGACAAACACACACACAGATGAGTGTGTGTGTGTGTAGTGAAGCACTCAAGCGTGTGGACTGATCCGTCAGAATTCAGTTAGACAGATGAACTTGGTCCAGCGACCCAATGGATGACCCGAGACCATCGACACACACCGCCAGTCAGTGTGTGTCGCATCAGAGGAGTGAAAAACAAGCAAAATTACCAGGAAAATTTTAATAAGTAAAAATATGTATTTTAAAAAATGTATTTTATGAAATGAACAGGCTGTTAAATTGGTTTGGAGGACAGGCATCACTGGTTTGATTACTAACGAGAGACACTGATTTCCAGTGATGTGAGTGACAGCGGTGGTCAGTGATGTCATCAAGAGTCTTTGTGTAAATGAAGCAGCAGCTATCGATAGGAGTGAGGGAATCATCATTTCGTGTGTATTTGAGTCTTTGTTAAACTAGAGCATCATACTTTCATCCACGCTGGATTCTGTATATGATCAGACTGTCTAGTGCTGTCAAACAATTAATTGGGAAAGTTTTTGCTTACATAATATATGTGTGTGTACTGTGTATATTTATTTTGTACATACAAACACACACACATACGATATATATTTTGAAAATATTTACATATATTTACATGTATATATTTACACTGCCTTTCAGAAATCCAGTAAGACTTGTAATGTTTATAAAGGAGATTATTCTGCTCATCAAGGCTGCATTTATTTGATCAAAAATAGAGAAAAAAGGGTAATCTTGCAAAATGTTATTACAATATAAAAGATTGGTTTCTATGTTAAAATCTATTAAAATAGAATTTATTTCTGTGAGCAAAGCTGAATTTCCATCAGCCATTACTCCAGTATGAAGTGTCACATGGTACTTCAAAATGATTCTTGTCACACTTCACTGCGGGAGCGGGAGGAACGAGAGAGAAACGTGGAGTACAAGCAAAAAGTCTTTAATCCAGGAATCACAGGGATAATCCACAATGGGAACACAGAACATTCTTTTGTTCAGAAAGAACATCCCATTCTTTGTGATCCCATGTATCAAACTTAAGTTAGTGTGTAATGTTGTTGTTAGAGTATAAATAATATCTGTAAAATTCTAAAGCTCAAAGTTCAATGCCAAGCGAGATATTTTATTTAACAGAATTCACCTACATCGAACGACCGGTCTGGACTACATCCCTCTAGTTCCTGCAGTAATGACGTCACTAGAACAGTTTTTTGACTAACCTCCGCCCACAGGAATACACAACAAAGTCTTGTTGAGCTCCCACGGAGAAAAGGAAGAGTTGTGTTTGTGTTTGTCGCCATGTCGTCGAAACACTGTTATTTTCATCTTGTTGTCCAATCACCTTTGTCTGGGCTTCCCAGGGTCGCTGTACTTAGAGATCAATGGTTACAATTTATGTTTAACTCGGTTCCCGAAAATTATAATCCACATGTAAAACTATGTGCAGCACATTTTGTTGAGGACAGCTTCCTCAATCTCAATCAGTTTAATGCCGGATTCGCACAAAGATTATTCTTGAAAGATGGAAAACTCCCTCTTTGTCTGGAGAAGGCGTTGTTTATGGACCACAAAAGGTAAGTGTATTATATTATTTAAGTTGGTGCGTTTAACAGTTTCTGTAACTTATTACACAAAGGGCAACGCTGTTTAGCTTTGTTAACTAGATAGTAGGGCTGTGCAAAAAATCAAATGTGATTTTCATTCGCATCCCGTCAGTAAAGGCGTTCATGTGATTAGAAGTACATCTCCAGCACGTGCGTTTAGATCAGCATTGCCAGGTTTTCAAAACAAATCCTGCCCACTTGCTTCTCAAAACTAGCCCAATCGCGTTTCCAGGAGGGCAGCGAGCGCTAAGCTGCTGTTGAGTCACAACACAGGAACCACTGGCACAATCAGAACTCGTTACGTATTTCTGAAGGAGGGACTTCATAGAACAAGGAAGACATCAGCCCGTTTTTATGACAGTGAAAACAGTGGTATACAGTTAAGTTATCGCATGTTATATTGCACACTGTAAACACAATCAAAGCTTCAAAAAAAAAAACACGAAAAACGGGACCTTTAACAAGTATGAATGAAGTAGGCCTGACAGAGGAGAGACAAAAAGACACAGGTCCATGGAATGAGACAATCAACATGGGACACAGAACACATGGAGGGAAAGCACAACATAATGAGTCCAGGGCGTGACATTACTCCCCCCTCCCGGTAGGTGTGACCTTGCACCGTAGAACAACAGAGAAGGGGAATGGATGGGATGGGAACTAAGGAGGAGGTTCCGGTGGAGGATGGACACTCGGGAGGGGGCCGGAAGACAGAGTTCAAGGAGGAAACGATGGAGCAAGGAGACAGGAGAGGCTAGGAGCAGGAGGAGTCCAGTTGGACCCAGGCCACAGCCATAAAGGTGGCTCATGGTGGAGCCAAATGAGTAAGGAGCCATGAAGGAGGAATGGGCATCGATTCCAGGGGGCTGATCAATGACAGTGGAGCAGGTGGTGGAGGAGCCTGAGGTGGAGAGCTGAAGAGCCGAAGATCCAGGGCAATGGGGAGGATCCAGAGGTCCTAGGCAGTGCCGATGGTGCCGGGGGCAAAATGGAGATGTGAATCCGGGAGGCCGCGGTGGAGCCAGAGTGATAGAGAACTGAGGGGATGAAGGAGCCTGATGGAGGTGCAGCCAGAGGAGTGGAGTCCCAAGGCACATGATGGTTGATGCCAGATTTCGGCATCCCTGAGGACATTGTATCAGATAGAGGCCCACAGATCATCTCTCGAGTGTGGAAATAATTATTCAAACTTCTGGATTTGTCCACAAGTTTCTCCTCAGGCTATCACCCCCAGACCAACGGCCAGACAGAGAGAAAGATCCAGGAAGTAAGTCGCTTCCTCCAAACCTTCCCTTTGCCAACAGACCACCGGCCTCTCCCCATTTCAGTGCGTGCTCGGCTCGGTGAACCTCGGAATCAAATCTCTCACCAGAACCTCAGGACACAGATCATTGGAACTGGATCACCAACCATCTGTTCTGCGAGAACATACCCTGCTCAGCATACATCTCTGTTTAAACTTGTGGTTAATAAATGTACCTTTAATTGAACTGACACTCTGGTCTGCATTTGAGTTCTGGTTCCCGGTCCTGACAGTGTGTGACAGATGAGCAGAAGAAACTCCTTTAAAAAAAAACATTAAAAATAGTTCTGATACCAAACTTTTGAACAGTAGTGTATATTCATATAACTTATATTTCTAAGTAAATATATTTCATATATAAACCTAAGATATTTTTCTTAAATATATACATACATGCATGTATGTGTATTTATATATAAATCATAGATATACACTGCATATACACACATAATTTAATTTAATTTATTTTGGAATGCTATTAATCGCGATTAATCGTTTGACAACACTAAGACTGTCTAAAGTCCAGCGATAACAGCAGAGCGTAAACAGCAATAAATCACTGTCAGTGTGAACAAGACATCAGTGTGAGATTGTGGACAGATTGTTTACAGATGTGTTTCAACTGCGACTTAATTTCCTCTGATGACTCACAATGTGTCTCCATTAACACACACACGATCACTGCGGGCCATCAGATGTCAGGAAGGAAATTTACAATCACTCAGTTTAATGACTCATGAAAGAGACATGACTGCTTACCCGCTTCAAAAACAAAACATTTACAGTCAAATTATAGTGGAATATTATCATCTCTGTTCATGAATACACCTGCTCTAATGACACCAATCTACACACACTCAAAGGCAAAAGTACAGTATGTAAATCACACTTGACAAATGAAGCCCTGTCACTGCATCAGATATGAAGCAGAAGTTCATCTCCTGCAGTGAATTAATCTTAAAGTTTGAGATGAACTCAGGTTTTAGAATCCGTTCACACCACAAATGATAACAACAACCATAAATAATACATTTCAATGATCAATCTAAGAGAATAATAGAGTCAAATATTTTTTCGCCAGCTAAAAACATTAAAATCCATCTGACTTTAATGAGCTCCAGCATTTAAAGCATCATGGGACAAAACTACAGGGAGATTATGAAATAAACATCCACTTGTGTGGATGCTAATATAGTTTTTATGATGTAATTATCTTTATTGTTGTTTTTATTGGTTATAGTTTAACATTATTCTTATATTTTCCATTATTGTTACAGTTATCATTTTACATATAGCTGATATTAGAGCTAACATAGTTACAAATACTGTTGCTATTATTGCTATAATAGTTATTAGTTATAGTTATCTTTATACTTATAGTTATCATAGATGTCATTATAGCTTACACTGTAGTTAAAGTTATCATAATTATTGTTATTATAGTTATCAGTTATAGCTATATATATATATATATATATATATATATGCACACACACACACAGACACCCAGTTGCCACTTTTGTTATAGTTATATTGTTATGGTTATAATTATCAAAGTTAATGTTATAATTATAGTTATTAGTTATAGTTTAACAATAGATGTATAGTTAACATTGTAATGTTATTGATATTGTGGTTATATTAGTTATCAGTTATAGTTACTATTATACTTACAGTTAACATTATAGTTATCATATATTATGTTATAATAATAGTTAGTTATAGTTATTATAATTAAAGGTAACATTAAAATTATCATTATTATAGTCATTGTTATGGTAATCATAACAGTTATTGGTTACAGTATCGGTTATACAGCTTTTATCATTATATTTATTGTTAAAGCTGTCATTACATATAAAATATGTGTTAAATAATTATATATTTATCATAGTTATTGGTTATAGGAATCATTACAGTTGACATTATAGTAACTATAACATTATAAACCAATCACAACTCATTATGCAAATATGATGGCATGGTGGGAGTTTCTCAAACTTCAATTTGTATAAACGTCAAAAAATGTGGCTTTTGACAAAATGTTTTGATTGTTTCTTTCCAGTAAATGCCTGTGTCTGTCTGTGTCTGCAGTAGCATTATGACTGAAGCAGCATCAGTGAATGCGAGCTGCACTTGTGCTGGGAGTAGAGTCTCCTCTGCTTCTGTGTCATTTTTAAAAAACGCAGCCTTGTTTGAATGCACTGTCAGAAGTGGGTGAACACTCTCTGTGATTGATTGATTCAGTCTTGTTATATTTGCGTGTGTTCAGATGAGAAGGAAAATAGTTCTTTCCTACACAATTATTCGCTAACATAGGTTATTCGTCCAATTCAATGCATATTGTACACAATCATTTTTTTTTTAATAAACAAAATCACTGATAAATAAAACAGACCTTTGCATCACTGTTTTTATTTGTATTTGATACTTTCAAAACTTGCATCAGTATCGATACTTCAGGATCAGGGGTGTTGAAATTAATCTTTGCATCGCGATGCAGACATGGTGGACGATTCTGAATCGATGCAATATTAATAGCCTATTATAGCCTACTGAAATCATCCGCATATGTGCTTATCATGCCTGTATTAAAAATGCACCCACTATTCGAGATCTGGGCACATTTTGGAAAATACAAGCTTATAGAGGCGTGTGTGCGCTAGAAACAATAGCGACGGGCTTCATTGCACAGAATATGCGCATTGCTAGACTTGTGCTTCCACCCACCATTATTTCAATGTTTTACTTTAGATATTCTTTCATCTCTGCTGTTTGGAATGCAATTTGTATTAGATGAAAAAAGAAAAACCAATAACTAGGATTGTCTGTAAACTTTGGATACTGAAAGTACTTTTTGTTTATCATTCATTCATTTATTCACTTTTATTTATAGAGCACTTTACAACTACATCTGCAGACCAAAGTGCTGTACAATCAAGAAACAGTTAATTAAAACACACAACTTAAAACAACACACATCCTGTCAAACAAAAAAGACTAGCCAAACCTCTAAAAGGCTAAAGCCAAGTAGTTTTTGACTTTAACTTTAAAATCATTTAATAAGACCTCTCTAAGTTCCTGATGAAAAACTATTCCAGAGCCTCGGCCCCACAACAGCAAAGGCCTGATCCCCTTTTAACTTTAAACGAGTAAGCAATAGCTTATTATTGGATCTAAGAGACCTAGGTACTTGACGAAGAGCAATGAGCTCAGACATGTAAGCAAGGGTCATCCCATACACTGCTTTAAAACATACAATGTCAAATTTCAGATATGGATCAAACACCACACCGAAGTGTAATTGGACCATGAACCCAAATATGTGGACATGTCTAAATATCCTTTGGCAGGGCCAAAAAACATAATTTTTTTAAATAAAATAGGGCCAATAACAGATCCCTGGGGGACCTCACATGTAACAGGCACTGCCGTTGAAACAAAGTTACCATACTTTATAGAGAATGATCTATTTGACAGATAAGATTCGAACCACTCTAAAACCAAGCCACGAATTCCAATTAAATGGGATAACCGCTTTATAAGAATCAAGTGGTCTATTGTGTCAAAAGATGCACGTAAGTCCAATAAAATCAGAGCTGCTGCGTTACCTGCATCTCTGATTATGCGGAGGTCATAATTTAAATATCACTTGTAATTGTCTTTTTCCCCCTTTATTACTTTATATTTGCTTGTATATTTAGTTATAATTATTTAATTAAACATTTTGTTTGTAATTATTTTAAAAAGTAGCCTGCTAAAATAATTTAATAAAAATTGACAAAATAATTTAGATATAATCGTGATATTGAATTGTTGACATGATAATCGTAATCTAAACGAATGGTGAAATCAGTGACGAATCACAGTCATATTCAGGATCGACACGCACCTGTGCCGGTGAGTAGAGTCTCCTCTGGTTCTGTGGGAATCTGCTCTGGCTGGTGTTAGTGTTGGTGTGAACCACAGCCATCGCCAGCCTCTCGCCCGCATCAACCCCGGTGGCCCGCTCCAGACGCCCCATACAGCACAGACTGCCCTGCGCCAGCTCCATCTCGATCTCTGCGTCCATCTCTGCATCCTCCTGTGCCTCTTTATTGGAGTCATCCAGGTGCTTCATCAGCACGGCCACCACCACGTTAATCAGGACGAACTGAGCCGTCAGAACGAAGCTGACAAAGTACATGGGCGAGATGATCTGCAGGCTGGAGTTACACGAATAGTTGTCACCCGGCGGACACTCGCGCAGCGTGTCCTGTGAGCAAAGAAACACAAATGAGTAATGATTGTCCAGTTTTGATCATTTCATCCTCGCCAGTGCAAAACGACTAAAAGAGAAGCCACAAAATCAGCTCAATATCTCTCATGTAGAGTGTCCCATCTAGTGCCGTTTCACATATTGTCCTTTTTTGCTTCAGGCAAGACTTTACAGTTTTTGTTTCATGAGGTTTTGGTCTAATCTGCTTTCAGATTCATAGTAAGAAATAAAAACCATCCAAAATACACATTTAAGTGTTTGTTTTACTACACTTCAGTTATTTTCATTCAGGTGTTTTACCCATACTGGAAGGCTGGGAATGTTTTTCCCACTTCAGCAGCAGTTAATCAAACTAAACTTTATTTTTATTCCTTGTTTTTTTTTCCAATCTATTAATCTTTATTTGTATTCCTATGCATATTTTGAAAGGTTTTACCTGGTTTGATCATACATCATTCACCTGATATACAGTATATTAAACATTTTATTCCTAAAAACATGCTGAAAATGTATTTGTTTTCTGTCTGTTGACATTGTTATTTTCTGATTTATGGAGTGATAAAAAGAGAAATTGGGGGTGGTGGCTCGTAGATATTAAAAGAGAGGAGGCACACTAAACTGCTCAATAAAAGCATGCTCCTGTCGTTTATAGCAGCAAATGTGTCTATGCCTCATAGAGCACACCTGTCTTCTTCAATTCATCAATTAAGGCTTATTAATCATCAATTTAAGGCAGCCACTCTGTTTTGCTAAATAATTCTGTTCTAAAACAGCACATTCGCCCATCTAATGAAGATGGTTTTATGACCCTTCCTTCATTTTTTTATTTTTAGCTGCTGCTCGAAAGGGAGCTTTGAAGATGTGTTGGTGATTAAATATTCAATTTCTCTCCATTGTGACTGGTTGATAAACCAAGGGAGGTTAGTTTTATCCATTATTTCTAAATTTAAACCAATGAGAAATAGAGCCGCTATGCTAAGTCAAATACTAAATGGTGATTTGTTTATTTTTAATCAACCATAGGCCAAAGTCTCCAGCTATGGATTGTGCTTCACTCCTGTCTTTCTCCATAGACATCCATGTGGAAGAGCAGCAGTAAAACACAGTAATACGTTATAGTTTGCAATGATGAAATTACAAGAAATACACATTCTGAAGACATGAAATTAATAACTTGATTCCACCTCAAAGGTTTGAGTAGGCCATGCATCACCTGATGAGCTGCCACTGATTATGACATCTATCAAGTTAAATCTTTACACTATTCACCTGTGATGTCTTGTCTTAATTCAGCATAATGCAGCAAAATTATTAATCAATGCAATCTTTACAACTGTTTATCGGGCAGCACAACACATCAATAACTCACCTATTAGTGAAAAGAAGAAAAACCGTCCTCTGTGTACATTGAGTGAAAGCAGCTGGTTTACAGTATGTCATAGCTGTAGTGTGGGGTTTGTGTTCATATAAAGACTCAATGACAGCACGTGAGCTCTACCTTCATGATGCCGTTCCAGTTATCTCCTGTAGACACCTGGAAGAGAGTCAGGAACGCCATGCCGAAGTTTTCAAACGTGGCGTGACGACTCATGCCTTCACACGGGTAATCAACATTACACACTGAAACACAGACATGACATGTGAGAGAAAGATTGAAAAATATCAAGAACCTTTTATTTTCATTCCTTCATATTTATTCATAATGCTCACCAAGGCAACTGTGAAATATTATTGCAATATAATATAGTAGTTTTCTGTGTGAATCTCTGTTAAAGTGTAATGTATTTCTGTGTATTTTCAGCATCATTCCTCCAGTCTTCAGTGTCACATGATCTTCAGAAGTCATGAAAATATGATGATTTACTGCTCAAGAAACATTTCTGATTATTATCAATGTTGAACACAGTTGTGCTGCTCAATATTTCTGTGGAAACTGTGATACATTTTATTTTTCAGGAGTCAGATGGATAGAAAGTTCAAAAGAACAGCGTTTATTTGAAAAATAAATATTTTGTCAAATGTCTTTAATGTGACTTTCGATCCATTCAATGCATCCTTGATGTATAAAAGTATCAATTTCTTTAAAAACATTGCATATGCAAACAGATCTTTAGGCACTTTAGGAATGAAAAGGAAATAGTTTTCTCTCACCCAGTTCTCCAAACAACTCGACTCCGAGCGCAGCGTAGATGAAGAACAGCAGAACAAAGAGCAAACCCAGATTCCCCACCTGAACAAAACACACACACACACACACACACACACCAGCAGTGTTTGTGTATCTGCCGTGTGGCACCGGGCTCATCTCGAGCACTAAAGCAGCCGTCAACGCTGAGAATGAAAACTCATTTAATTCCCAGAATGAGGTTTGTGCTGGTCATGTGCTCACAGCTGCTTTATTGCTTATATTCAAGGTTAATTCATTTCTATTAGACGTGCTGGAAGCCCATCTGAGCCCGGCGAGAGCTCGAGAAAACAAACAGTTATTCACATTATTCCTCACATACACATTACTCAAACGCACACAGTGGACTTTTATAAATCACATGAATTAAGTTACTATTGACACATTTACAGGACTGAAGTGTGATCATCGGCACAGTTAATCATGTGAAAGGAGGTTTGTAGATCGACGCCATCTGTGTAAAGTGTTTTTGAGTCAGTGTTGAACACTCAATGACTCTTGAAATGCACGTCTAACGCTTCACTCACAAGCCAGACGCTTGTCATGGTGTAGATGCTGAAATCAGATCTGTCTGCTGAGACACAGCCATCCAAAGGTCAGTAATATCTCCAGATGAACTCTTACTGGACTGAAGCAGCTCAGCTTTACTTGATTCTCCATCAATCATGTTTTAGAGTCTCAAATCTGATCCTCAGGATCTTTTGAGGAGCGTTTGTTTCCAGAAGCTTTACTTTCTCTGTTCCTCAGCGGAGGAATGATCTTCACAAGCCTCCAGAACATCTCACATCTTCTGAGGAGCCTTGATTTCTTCAGCTCTCAATCACTGTGTTATATGTGCGGATCATTTACATCTCATCTCACTTTTACATATTGCATATTATTGGAGATACAGAGTGACAACTAATATTTAGATAATTTTATGTCAGTATCTGCTCTACTGGTATAAAGATCTCATTGATTTACATTACAAGATTCAAAATCTCATTATAGAAATATCAGCATCTGCAGCAGATACATGTTTTTGGCCTCTGAATAAAATCGAGTAGTTACTCCATATTCTCACTCTATCGAACTATATGAGCCATACAAATGTGTGAATGTGTGTATACATGAGTGTGTGTGTGTGTGTGTGTGTGTGCGTGTGTGAGTGTGTGTGTGTGTGTGTGTGTGAGTGTGTGTGTGTGTGTGTGTGTGTGTGTGTGTATACGTGAACTATATGAGCCATACAAATGTGTGAATGTGTGTAAACTTGTGTGTGTGTGTGTGTATGTGTGTGTTTGTGTGTGTGTGCGTGTGCGTGTGCGCGTTTGCGTGTACGTGAGTCTGTGTGTGTGTGTGTGTGTGAGTGTGTGTGTGTGTGTGTGTGTGTGTGTGTGTGTGTGAGTGTGAGTGTGAGTGTGTGTGTCTGTGTGTGTGTGTGTGTGTGTGTGCGTGGGTGTGTGTGTGTGTGTGTGTGTGTGTGTGTGTGTGTGCGTGTGTGTACCTGCGGTAACGCCTGCACCACGGTATCGAGCAGCGCTCTCATTCCTGTGGCCATCTTCAACAACTTCAGAACTGTGAAATTGAGACAAAAAAACACTGAATGTCTTCGGGAGAGACAGATACATCTCGGAGAAGTTCAATCTGAGTCTCTCTAAAAGAAGATCACACAGAAACATTGATGAGAGGCAGGACTGAGATGACAGAGACGCTGCTGGAGGTTTGGAGCTGCAGGACTGTTTCAGTCTTCACTACTGTTCACACACTTCTGTTGCTCGGGGTTTTGCTTTTGAAATTATTTTAAAATGATTGCTCAAAAACAGACTCCAGTGCTGGAATACATCACAGTGCATTACCTCACCAACGCCACTGGATCATTTCATTTAGTTTATGCCCTTTATACAGACTTTGTATTCATTTAATCCATTTCAACAATGGGAAAAATGTTGTAGAATACATTTCTAGTAAATTTAGTAACACTTTAAATCCTTTATACACACAAATATTTCAGTGCATTAATTACAACCTGTAATGCACTTTATGTACTGAATGATTTTATTAGTAATTGTAACCACAATTTTAATACATTATACATTTTATCTATTTATTGTAACATATATGCAGTGAATAGAATGCATTAAAACAACAAACTATCAGTCAGGTGTAACAAGGAATCTGCAATTATTATCTATTTTATCTTTGGATACAATTATTTATGAAAGATGCAATGCATTACAACATACATGAACTAAAAAAAAAAAACTTTATCATACATTATACATAAAGGTGTTACCAAAATTACACAAATAATTACAAAGAAATGTCACGTATCACTTTGAATTAAATGGGATTTTTTAAAGTATTTTCTTGTAATATGTAATCCAACCATTTTCATGGGTTTTCCATCTTATGAATTTTAAATGCATTTTAAAATGTATATTTCACATTTTCATCTCTGTATAAAAGAGCGTACTCACCGCGGGCGATGCGCAGGACCCTCATGATGCGGATGATGGTGGGATTGATGGGAAGCGAAGCGCTTATTTCAATCTCCTCCAGAGTGATTCCCATCACAGAGAGCAGCACGATGGCCAGGTCCAGCTGATTCCATCTGAGGAGACAGAAACATCTGAAGATCTGGAGATCCTCTGGAAGCACGGCTGTGTGTTACTTTAGATGCTGCTCACCTATCTTTAAAGAAGCGTCTGAAGCCGAATGCGATGAGCTTCAGCATGGCCTCCACCACAAACGTAGAGCTGAAGAAGTAGTTGCAGTATTTCAACGCTGTCTCCAACGACTGAGAGAAAGCAGAGAGAAGAAACTCAACTCCAGATCTACGGTCAAGAACAGATGGAGTTCTGTTCACAACACAGCGAGTTAGTCATGAAAAACCAACAGGATTAATGTTTTACATACACACACACACACACACACATATATATATATACAGTCGTGGCCAAAAGTTTTGAGAATTACATAAATATTGGAAATTGGAAAAGTGGCTGCTTAGGTTTTTATAATAGCAATTTGCATATACTCCAAAATGTTATGAAGAGTGATCAGATGAATTGCATAGTCCTTCTTTGCCATGAAAATTAACTTAATCCCAAAAAAACCTTTCCACTGCATTTCATTGCTGTCATTAAAGGACCTGCTGAGATCATTTCAGTAATCGTCTTGTTAACTCAGGTGAGAATGTTGACGAGCACAAGGCTGGAGATCATTATGTTAGGCTGATTGGGTTAGAATGGCAGACTTGACATGTTAAAAGGAGGGTGATGCTTGAAATCATTGTTCTTCCATTGTTAACCATGGTGACCTGCAAAGAAACGCGTGCAGCCATCATTGCATTGCATAAAAATGGCTTCACAGGCAAGGATATTGTGGCTACTAAGATTGCACCTAAAGCATCCTGACACCATTCATGTGTGGGGTTGCTTCTCATCCAAGGGAGTGGGCTCACTCACAATTCTGCCCAAAAACACAGCCATGAATAAAGAATGGTACCAAAACACCCCCCAACAGCTTCTTCCAACAATCCAACAACAGTTTGGTGAAGAACAATGCATTTTCCAGCACGATGGAGCACCGTGCAATAAGGCAAAAGTGATAACTAAGTGGCTCGGGGACCAGAATGTTGAAATTTTGGGTCCATGGCCTGGAAACTCCCCAGATCTTAATCCCATTGAGAACTTGTGGTCAATCCTCAAGAGGCGGGTGGACAAACAAAAACCCACTAATTCTGACAAACTCCAAGAAGTGATTATGAAAGAATGGGTTGCTGTCAGTCAGGATTTGGCCCAGAAGTTGATTGAGAGCATGCCCAGTCGAATTGCAGAGGTCCTGAAAAAGAAGGGCCAACACTGCAAATACTGACTCTTTGCATAAATGTCATGTAATTGTCGATAAAAGCCTTTGAAACGTATGAAGTGCTTGTAATTATATTTCAGTATATCACAGAAACAACTGACACAAAGATCTAAAAGCAGTTTAGCAGCAAACTTTTTGAAAACTAATATTTATGTAATTCTCAAAACTTTTGGCCACGACTGTACATATACACAGAGGCAACATTTCTCATTTTAAATTAATTTAAATTAACATAATAAAATAAGTAAAACTGAAATGAGTTTTATAAACATAAAAAACTATAACACAATGAAATTACTACAATTTCTAAATTGAA
Source organism: Carassius carassius (assembly GCF_963082965.1). NCBI lineage: Eukaryota > Metazoa > Chordata > Actinopteri > Cypriniformes > Cyprinidae > Carassius > Carassius carassius. Next base: position 33,503,709 of record NC_081771.1, read on the forward strand.
ATCATAAAATCTATCAAATAAAAACTGATTCAAAATATTAATAAAAAAATAAATAATATAAATTCCACAGTGTTCCTGAATATGTAATTCTTAGTAAATAAATAAATGGACAAAAACACACACACACATGTATATATATATATATATATATATATATATATATATATATATATAAAAAAAGAAATTAAAATAACAACACAATAAAACAATAAAAACATGATAAAATTATAAAAAGAACAAAAAACATTTAAACAACAACAACTACAAAAAACAACAACTAAGTTATCCTTTTTTTGCGAATAAACAGTTTGGTTACAAAACGTGATAAACACCATTTAATAAAAAATAAATAAATAAAAAAAAGATTTTCCGCCAAAATCAATAATGCTTCAGGTCGATATGGAAAAGTACATTTTTAATTTTACGAAAAATGCGATATTCACAGAATTATTAGGTCATGTTTTCTCCTTTTTTTTTCCAAAACGCGACAAACACCAGTCTCCCTTTTTTGCAAGATGTGATATATCCGTTCAACCAATCACAGAGCACCATTCCACGCACTCTAGACAGTAACAACCAATCACAGAGCACCATTCCACACACTCTAGACAGTAACAACCAATCACAGAGCACCATTCCACGCACTCTAGACAGTAACAAACAATCACAGAGCACCATTCCACGCACTCTAGACAGTAACAACCAATCACAGAGCACCATTCCACGCACTCTAGACAGTAACAACCAATCACAGAGCACCATTCCACGCACTCTAGACAGTAACAACCAATCACAGAGCACCATTCCACGCACTCTAGACAGTAACAACCAATCACAGAGCACCATTCCACGCACTCTAGACAGTAACAACCAATCACAGAGCACCATTCCACGCACTCTAGACAGTAACAACCAATCACAGAGCACCATTCCACACACTCTAGACAGTAATGGTGATGCTCTGAAAACACTCCGCTTCCTAGTTTTTCTCATCTACTTTGTACTTGTGATCAACAATCAAGGGCTACACAATAAATCGCATTCGATTATGAACGTGATATTGCGGTGCTTGTCAGTGATAGTGTTTTTATTACTGTAATTTATGTTTTTGTTATTACAGCACATAACACTAGAGAACTGAATGAATGTAACATGGCAAAGGCGAATGCAATTTTGGAAACTGAATGTAAGGGAAATGTCATTTTGGAATTTTTGTGGTCTAATGTGAAATTGTTGTTCATGTTCTTGTTCAAATTCTATTTATTGCTGTAATTAATTTATAGCATTAACAAGATGACCCACTGAATTCATACGTGGATCAACTTACTATGTTTTTGTATTTTCATCAGTCACTTTCATATTGATTCAGTGGATTTATTGCATTTTGAAAAAAAAAAAGTATCATGGATTTATTGCATTTTGGGGAAAAGTAAATAAATAAATAAAACCGGATTTTAATGTTTTATGTTATTATAACCTTAAGATGCTATGTGAAAGTTTGGAACAGAAAATAGTGGTTTTCATCTAGCCGATTTCTTGGTAAAGAAAACACATTTTACTCAAATTAATCAAAATGGATTTATTGCGTTTTGGATCCAAACTCTTCATATATATAAACTCATTCAAAATATATATATAATTAATCTATAATAGTATCTCCAGTGACAGTAATGTAACATTGGATCCAGGCCAATCAATCAAAGCGAGTGTGCAAACAGCTGATTGGCAGCGGGTCATGTGACGGTGCTGCTCACCTGTGGTTGGTTGAAGTGCTCCAGGCTCATGGTGACCACATTGATGCAGATGATGAGGGTGATGAAGAGGTCCAGATAATGACTGGTGCAGAACGAGTGAATCATCAGCCGAACACGACCGTACGAGGAGTAATACGGCAGCCGCTGGGCCTCTGAACACAAACAGAACATTTATTAATATTAACACCATCATCATCACTAATGCTTTGACAGGAACACATGCTGATATTTCACTGACAGAGTGAAGGATGGATGTAAATGAGCGAGGGCAGCCCTGAGATGATGATGGAAGGAGGGAGAAGAAGAGGAAACAATGGGGTCAGCAGTGATGAATGTAGCCCAGGATCTCAGGAGAAGTAGAACGAGGAGGAACACGAGAGAGACGACACGAGAAGATGATGATTAATAACAGACGAGAGCCAAAGAGATGAAGACAAATGAAGAAGAAGAGCGATGGAGAATAGATGTTCAGACTCCTTCAGGAGGCTCTTACTGCGCCTCCTCTTCTCCATGCGCTTCAGCCGCTTCTCCTCCCTCCGCCGCGCCTCCTCCACCTCCTGATGCTGACGGCACTTGTGGAAGTTCTCCACCACCACACCCACAAACATGTTCAAGACGAAGAAACTGACGATCAGCAGGAAGGAGATGAAGTACAGCAGCATCCAGGGGTTGTTATTGATGACGGGCTGAACACAGACACAGTTAAAACACTCAAATACTGCTCGAGATATTACATATACAGAAGAGTTTGTTTGTAAGAAGTTGTTAGCTTTATTCATCAAGGACACAATGAACTGATCAAAAGTGACAGAAAAGACATTTATAATGTGACAGATAAATGCTGTTCTTTTGAACTTTCTGTTCATCCAAGAATCCTGGAAAATAAAAATATATCACGGTTTCCACAAAAATATTGTGCAGCACGACTGTGTTCAACACTGATAATAATCAGAAATGTTTCTTGAGCAGTAAATCATCATATTTTCATGATTTCTGAAGATCATGTGACACTGAAGACTGGAGGAATGATGCTGAAAATACAGTGGAGCATCACAGGAATAGACTAGAGATATTCACATTAAAAAAAAATAGCTATATTGGATTACAATGATATCACAGTTTTACTGTTTTTTGCTCAAATAAATGCAGCCTTGGTGCATAGAAGAGACTTCTTCCACAAACGTGGATTTTTTAAAATGTGTATACATGCGCACGTGTGTGTGTGTGTGTGTGTGTGTGTGTGTGTTACCTGCTGGTCGATCCCGACAGCGTCCAGCCCGTGGTACATGATATTTACCCATCCATCTTTAGATGCCAACACAAACAGGGACATCAGAGCCTGAAATAGAGCACCCCAAACACACAGCAGATCATCAGCTGCAGGAAGTCAAGATCACATTCATTTCCTCCACTGGACTGAACTGATTTCTGAATCTCTCCTGAAAGAGAACCATGCAGTTCCTGATGGTGAGTCGGACAGTCAGTGTGAGTTTATCTCGAGCTTAAAAACAATACTTAACCAAATAACTCATAATCCTGAGTTAGGAGATGCTCTCAAGATTACTATCACGGAAATTTAAATCATGATAAAACCACTCAACATTTTGAAAACACACCCTCATGATGCACCATGAATAAGTTCTCTGGAATCTAAAATAATGTAAAAATGACATTTCCATACATTCCATACTGTTCCATTTAAAGGACTTCTTGTGGAGTGAAAGGAACTAAAATATATGTTTATAGTCTTCATAAAGTCTACAAATGTTTCTTTTGTTATATTATTTTATTATATTTTATTGATTTTTTTCTGAATGTAATAAAATGTCAAATTATCTGTTTTTTCACACTCTCAACAAATGGATTTTTTTTTTTTTTACAAGATGCAGTCGTAGTCACATATCACTTATTTTCAAGAAAATATGGTCCTTAGTTACTGTAAGTCATTAATTATATATTCTACTGTTGCTGTGATTTTAACAATGTCATTCACAATGCATCATGGGATTGTAGTTCATACAAGACACAGTCGCTATCTTTGTAACATTTTCATACTATTTTTTCCTTCAAATGAAAATGTGTAATGTTCAGATCTGGCTGGTTTGGTTCATCGCATAAAACTCTTCACTGGAGAATATTTTGTAATGTGTAAGAAGGAAAAGAATGGGAAAACAAGGACTTCACTGCTGGGCTCATCAGCAGAAGGAGTCTGCCCCTCACCTGCCCCAGATTGTCAAAGTTGTACTTGTGATGAACCCAGCGGTAATTGGCAGACAGACAGTCGGATTTATTGGTGATGTTCTTCACATCCAAACCCACACAGTAATAGAACTTCCCTTTGAAGAGCTGTTGAGACACACACACACACACACACACACACAGAGTGAGATCAGCGTCTGACGGAGCAGGACTAGAGATCACTTTAGACTGAACGTGACATGAACCTGAACTCCCAGGATGCCGAAGATGATGAAGAAAGCGCAGCAGATGAGGACAATGTTTCCGATGGGCTTCAGTGACGTGATCAGAGTCTCCACCACCAGCTTCAGACCCGGAGCTCGACTGATCACCCTGAGGAACCGTGAAGAACCGAGTCACAAAAACAGAACCACACCGGACATCTTGCAACGCATGATGAAAAAAATGTGGTAAACAATGAATAAAACATTTGACTTTTAAAGCTGCATTTTTAAACATTTGTATATTACAGTAAATTATAGATATATTTATAGTTATAGTTAAATATGCTGTGCATTCTTGAACCTCAGGCATTAGATGACAGCTTTAGCAATTGCAAGATTATGGGAATGATTCCCAGCAAAATTTACATGTGGGAACTGATAAAAATGTACACTTTCAACACAATGTACATTTCTTCAAATAAAAGATTCTGCCAAACACATACATGTAAATACACTTCATTTTAATAACTTAACATAATTAAAAAAACATTTTAATTGTGCAGCTTTCAAATTCCTTGAAAAAACTTGAAAAACCATGATATTTTCAGGTCATTGTAAACTGTAATAAAAACTTTATATGTGTCCCTGCAGCACAGAAGCAGTCATCAGTAGCACAGGTATATTTGTAGAAATAGACAATAATACACTGTATGAGTCAAAATTATACATTTTTCTTTTATGCCAAAAATCATTAGGATACTAAGTAAAGATCATGTTCCATGAAGATATATTTATTCAGAATACAACATAGATGACATATCAGATGTTTAAACTGAGAAAATGTATCATTTTAAGGGACAAATAAGTTGATTTTAAATTTCATGGCATCAACACTAGTGAGGCTGGTTTGTGTCTAGTTGAAAAAAACGAATCAACTAATTAGTTCACCTGAGGGGGCGTAATGTTCTCAGCAGTCTGAGCACGCGCAGGACGCCCAGGATCTTCGCTCCACCCGTCATCGACACCACGATATCAACCAGAGACACGAAGACGAGAAACCCGTCCAGAATGTTCCAGCTGCTGCGCAGATACGCCCGATCACCCAGATACAGACCCTTAGAGACCACCTGAGACAAAACATGCAGAATATTAACCCTTCAATATAAAAGACGTTATTTAAAAATAACTTTATGTATACACTTTTTGCTGAGTATCATATTTGATATATCAGGCTTGTATGGCTCGTATTGTCTGAAATAGTGAGAACATGGAGGAGTTTCAAACTGAGGAAAAGAGGAACAGTGAAAGTAAAGCTTCTGGAAACAAACGCTCCTCAAAAGATCCCGAGGATCAGATTTGAGACTCTAAAACATGATTGATGGAGAATCAAGTAAAGCTGAGCTGCTTCAGTCCAGGAAGAGTTCATCTGGAGATATTACTGACCTTATTCTGACCTTTACTTGATCACAATCAGACAAGATTTGACACGGGGGAGCAGCAGCTGAAGCTGGACCTCTCTACAATTACACTAAAAGAGCTTTTATTGGATAAAACACCCTTAACTATCAATCAGATGAAAGAAGACATGCAGTAGACCCGAGTTTGCTGACATCAGTGCAGTCTGAATGGACTCCTTTTTCTGAATTTGTGCTGAAATATCCAAGTTTGATGGAGACATGAACTTTGATATTGAGAACTTGAGGTATATCTTCTTTCCCAAGTCTTCTATTCTACCTATGTATGATTATACAGTAAGTGTGGTGTTATTCTCTGCTGCTGTCAGCAGTGTATCAAGAGCAGACCCACGACAATACAGTGGAAGAACACTCTGTTCTGAAAGCATCATCAGAGATTTAACTGCAGTAAGGTCTGACAGGTACAGAGAGAGAAGGAGAGAAGAGCTGCTGCACTGCGTTTGAAGCAGATTTCACCTCAGAAACAGAAACTTGCAGGACACTGACAGCCTTCCTGACGCTTCAGAGCTGGACTAGAACACACAACAGTCAGAGCGTGCTTTACACTAGAGGCTATTTACTAGAGTGTTCTCCCAGCATGCACAGTGACAGTCTCCAGTGCTCTCATTGGCTCATTTGCTAACAAGGCTGATTTTAAAACGATCTAAACGAGCTGAATAATCAGTGTGAGCAGCAGACAGCACCGCTGAGATACTGTAATGAAGGCTTACTGCTGAACCACCTCATCAGTGTGTGTGTGTGTGTGTGTGTGTGTGTGCGTGCATGTGTGAGAATGATCCCTCAGTGTTAGAGCATTGTTTTAGCAGTGCAAAATATTTTTGGTTCAATTCCCAGGGAACACACATACTGATAAAAAAAAATAAAAAATCATTGCTACATATACTGCATCAGGCTAACTGAGACTTGCACAGCACTTACATATTATTGCTCTTTTGTTGATTTTGATCATTCATCATATAGCACAGACAGCTTCACCGATTACAACAAGAGTTTTCTGAGAGAGCTAGAATACATTCAGTGATGTGATAATGTAAATGTTCTTTCATCGCTTTCTGTATATAACTGATTCACTGTTTGAACAACAATGAAACTGAAAGCATTATAACTACTAATGTTACAATTTTATTTATTTATTTTTTCATTTGTGATCATGTTTAATACAAATGCAGTTGTATTAAGATTAGTGCTGTTAAACAATTAATTGCGATTAATCACATCCAAAATAAAAGTTTTTTTTTGCATAATATGTGTGTGTGTGATGTGAATAGTTATAATATATATATATATATATATGCAAACACATACACTAAATATAAAAAAAAATACACGTATTTACATATTTATATTTTTATATTTTATATCTAAATATATTTAAGAAATATATTATATTCATAAATATATGTTATTTTTTCATTTTATTTATATATACATAATATATATATATATATATATATATATATATATATATATATATATATATACCCAAAAATGTTTATTTTGGATGCAATCAATCGTGATTAATCATTTGACAGCACTAATTAAAATATTTAATGACATATCTACATGCCTAAACAGATTATTTATGATATGCATAGTCATAGATTACACTCATCTACACACTCATTACTACATGGTTGGTAGGGTGTTAATAAGTCTTTATGAGGGTGTTTTGGGTTATTTGAGAGTGTGTTCTTGTTGGTTCATAATAAGGGTGTTCTGGTGGTGCTTTTTTTTCCTCTCTAGAAGTATTTGGTGAAATAAAGGAACCTATAGGATATCAGTGATGACTGATGTAGAGATCAGCAGAAGTAAATGTGAGATGCTCAGGTGAGTCGTTACCTTGACTGTCATCTCGGCCACAAAGATGGCAGTGAAAACATAGTTGGAGATGGTGAGGAAGACTCGCTCCTGACGAGAGAAGAGAGGAGACAGTCAGAAACAGAATGAATGGCAGTGAGAGATAATGATTCAGCAGAGCTAGGAAAGAAACGTGACTTTTACTGTACAGTGTGATTATCCTGCTGGAAATGCCACATTCACAGGCTGAACCGCTTTCACTCAATCAACACCACTGAGTCGCTAAAGGACAATTACGTGGTTGCTAGTGTGTTGATAAGTTATTTCTAAGGTGTTTGGTATTGTTGGTACATGGTGGAGTGTTCTTGTTGGTTGCTAAGTGGTTGTTAGGGTGTTGTGGTGATTGATAAGTATTTACTAGGGTGCATGACAGTTTTCAATGAGTAATAAACATGTTCTGTTTAGTTTGTTCAATACATTTTGAGAAAACATTGCATAAAACAAGATTTTGTGTGAGTTCTGTCTGATTGTAGGATGTGACGCTACACCATCGTGATCTTGTCTGACACTCAGATCTGCGCAGAACGTTCAGGTGGAATTAAAGCTGGAGTTTCTCCTGCCAGACGAGTGTGTGAAAGAGTGAGAAACCATACCAGACTGCCCTGATGGATTCTGGGTCTCTCCAGAGCCACTGTGATGCAGTTGAGGAAGATGAAAGCCAGAACCACATAGTCAAAGAGCTTATGAGCGATGATCGTCTGACACAGCAGACGAAACCTGCAGAGAGGCCAACAGAGAGACAGTCAATCTTCACTCCATATATATATATATTATAGTTATTATTATTATGTTTATTTATTTTTTTCTTGAAAAAAAATCTTTAAAAATCCTGGACACAAAATCTCAGAATATTAGATCATAAATCCCAATTTTTTGCCACATTGCACATTTATAAGTTGTATTTGTATATACATATGTAATTTTTATAGATAAATATTAATATGCGTATAGTATAATTAAAATTTGCATTTTATAGACATATATAGATGTATATCATTTTGAAATGTAAAATTGTTAATCTGATTTAGTAATGTTTTTTTTTTCAAAACAGTTGTTAGAAACTTTTTGATATCATGAAGTAATCTCTTTTCACATTTATTTTTATTTATTTATTTTTTTTAGATTTACAGGTTGAAAATCTGAATGTGAGAACTTGTCATATTAACTTTCGTATTTGTAAATCGAAATTTAAACTCACAGCTCTGATGTGAAAAGCTGAATCTTTCAATCTGCACACACAGACAATGAACAAAAAAACACCCGTGTTTTGAATTGGAAGTTGTAGATTAATAGTTACAAATGTGTAGAATGACATTCACACAAAGAAAATGACATGCAAATGTTTATGCATATCTTCTTATTCACTTTACTTCAGTTTCGCTGCACAATGTCAAGTTCAAAACCTAGCGCTCTGACTTTTGCGACTCTTTTTGCAGTATTCTTGTTGCAAACCTCACTTGTGCACTTGTATATGCAGATGTGAGAGAGCAGAGCCGGGGCGGGGCTTTGGACCGAATTAAGACATTTTATTGGTCGATGCCCGACCAATGAACAATGCCAGCCATCATGACTTCCCAAGAAATACATTTGTTTTATGCATATGTATCACTTATTTGTAAAACACTGCAAACTATTTTCACTGAATATCCTTAGCTTTTACAGGATTTTAAGACACTGCATTGGACATTCAGGTATTATCTGGTAGACAAATAATGCTAAATATTTAATATGTATTTCTCACTGCATATCACTGTACCTGTTATGTACATGGACTTTGAGATTCCTTATTTGGTCTTTTTCCTGTTCTTGTTTGGCTGATTTGATTAATCCCCACCTGTCTCCATTTCCCTGATTACCTCCCGTGTTCTTAAATACCCTGTCTGTTTAGTTCCTCCTTGTCTGTGATTGAGTTAAGTTTATGGATTATGCTGGATGTGCTCTTATTCTCCCACGATCATTAAAAGTACCCTTTATATATCTCCTTCCTTGAGCGCCTTCATTCACACACCAACAACCCGTAACAGAATCACGAACCAAACAGTTTATTTAGTGGCATTTTTTTCTTTCTTTTTGTTTTGTTTTCCTCCCTCTCCCGGAATGGCATTACCAGCAGTCCAACTCCTGTGCCTGGAGCAACTGGACCGTTCGCTGGAGGACCATACCAGGGACTTTCTAGATCTGGCGTGCCTTACCCACTTCCTCGACCCCCGGTGTAAGGCACGCCTGCCAGCGAACGGTCCCAGAGAGGATTTCGCCGCCTTCGTGGAGTGGGTGCTGGAGAAAAATGGATTTTCGTTTACCATCTGCACCGCTGAAGAGGATATCTCCAGCCCCACTCCCGAACCAGAGACCAGCCAGCCGCAATCCCGCCACACGGAGCTAGAGCCCACTGCAGCCGCAGAGCCCGAGCCTGTCACTGCTGGAAAACAAGGACTCGAGAGCGCGACTGACCAGGTGTGTGAGCCGGCAACACCGTGCGTCATGGGAGTATTGGTGGAAATCGAGGGCATGGAGGAAAGCCCTGCCCACACTTCTGCGACTGAGGGTGAGCTGCATTCGGTTTCTGGGAATTATATGGATGAATTAATGGACCTTGTAGACTGGTTTGTGGAGCGAAATCTTGAATCTCATGTTTCTCCACTGGTTCCGCCCAGCCCTGAATCTCCTGTGTCTCTGCTGGTTCCGTCCAGCCCTGATCCTCCTGTATTGGACCTCCGGACCCTCTGCGTCACCCTGGCTCTGCAGCTCTGCAGCTCCTCAACCACCGGCGCAGTCTCCATCTGTCGCCCCCCTTGTTCTGTCGGCTCCTCCTCCACCATGGCTCCTCCTGCTGTCGACTCCCTCGTAGGTCATCATCCTGGCTGGTCTCTGGAGCACCATCTGGCTCTTCCTGCTCCGGGCTCCTCCCTGGCTCTTCCGTCCTACTCCATCCTGGATCCTCTCCTTTGCCTGCCCCTTGCCTGCCCTACGCCCGCCTCCAGAACCCCCACCCTCCCTCCGCTGTTATTCCTCTTGCGGTGCGAGGATGCACCATTCCTGGAGGGGGCGAACTGTTATGTACATGGACTTTGAGTTTCCTTATTTGGTCTTTTTCCTGTTCTTGTTTGGCTGATTTGATTAATCCCCACCTGTCTCCATTTCCCTGATTACCTCCCATGTTCTTAAATATCCTGTCTGTTTAGTTCCTCCTTGTCCATGATTGAGTTAAGTTTATGGATTATTTTGGATGTGCCCTTATTCTCCCGCGATCATTAAAAGTACCCTTTATATATCTTCTTCCTTGAGCGCCTTCATTCACACACCAACAACCCGTAACAGTACCAGAGTTGCAACGTGACTGTTATTTTTAATATTTTTATGTTTGTAAAAATTATTTAAACTTCTTCATTGGGTTAAATTCCTAATTTTCTTGTCAGTAATGGACATTTCTAAATGCAATATTTAAAAAAAAACTAAAAATAAAATAAACGTATAAAAATCAAGTGTTTGATAATGTCGAAATGTAAAAAGCAAAACCCAAAAAATAAGCAGGCATGACCAGCAATACCATTCTGAACAACTAGAGTAGAGCTAAATACATTTATTAAAAATCAATAAATGTCTTAATTCAGTCCAAAGCCCCGCTCCGGCTCTGCTCTCTCACATCTGCATATACAAGTGCACAAGTGAGTTTTGCAACAGGAATACCACAAAAAGAGTAGCAAAAGTCAGAGCGCTAGGTTTTTAACCTGTACTGCCAGATCTGAGAGGTTGTAAGTGCCGACGTGACGTTGTGCAGTGAAACTGAAGTAAAGTGCAAAAGTAAATGTCAATTTCTTTGTGTGAATGTCATTCTACACATTTGTAACTCTTAATCTACAACTTCCAATTCAAAACACGGGTGTGTTTTGGTCATTGTCTGTGTGTGCAGATTGAAAGATTCAGCTTTTCACATCAGAGTGTAAATTTCAACTTACAAATACGAATGTTAATATGACAAGTATTTTAACAGAACAATTTATTATTAATTAATTGTAGCAATGAAGTAATACTACACAAATACTTACACCTCTGAAAAACATCATCCAGTCAGTCAAACTGACCGAACATAGATTTGAACAGAATGAGAGTGTAAGTGAGTACATACTTGTTCTGCGGGGAGAATAAGTAAATGGACCAATCCTCTCTCTTCTCACACCAGTCAGGACGATAAACCTCCATCATCTTCTGGATACGGAAGCAGAGGCTCTGGGACACACACACACACACACATACACACGTGCACACCACTGGTTATCTGAGATAAAGGCAACTCTTTCCAATTAATTTTGAATACCAGTTTCATTTTCCCTGGTAAACCTTTCCAATAAACGGAGTAAAATATGAGGATTAACACATCCGTATGACATCCATATGTGAGCAGACAGCTGCTGTGACCCAGCGGAGTTTGGCTATTGTGTTTTCTCTCATTGCTCATAATGAGCCTCTTCATGTCGTTTATCCTCCACTCACAAACACATAGTGTCTGTGAATCTACTGCTGCCGTATTTCACTTATGAGACGTTTATTAAACGCTAAAAGAGCCAAGATTCTTCTCAGTTGTCTGTCAGACGTGACGATGTGCTGCTCAGCAGAGAAACGCTCTAATGATACGCTCAGACTGATTCGCAATAGCGATTTTAAATCACTTCACTGAGAGGAAGAGCTTCCGAAAGGACCTTTAAAACTGTGAGAGATCGTCAGGCTCAGAGAGAATGTGTAACTTCATTCCACTTTTCATGTGCTGTTTCTCAGAAAAAATCATCTGAAATTAGCCTAATGGATTTAACAGCAGAACTGAGAGAACTGAACACTTACCGACCGCTGAAAGCAACAGCACTTCTGGTCTGTTCACCTCACTAACCATCTATACATCCATCTATCCGTCTATTGGCCTATTTATCCACCTGTCTAGCCATCTATATGTCTGCCTATCTACTTACCTCTCTATATGTCTATCCAACTATACGTCTGTATATTCATCTACAGTATCTGCCTATCTATCTATTTATATGTCTATCTATCCATCTATCTGCCTATTTATCCACCTTTCTATACATCTATACATCTACCCTTTCTGTATATCTGCCTATCTACATACCTGTCTATATATCTATCTATACATATACCCACCTATACATCTGTATATCATATACATTTGTCTATCTATCCATATTCCGGCCTATCTAATCACCTGTCTATCCATCTATACATCTATCCATCTATCTGCCAATCCTCCTGTCTGTCCACTTATCTACCCATCATCCATCCATCCATCTCTGCCCATTCATCTGTCTATCATCCATCTACCTATCCATCCATCCATTCATCGATGTATTTATCAGTAGTGAAGGAGAACACTTCCTCATTGTAAACATCAATCCTTGACAACAAACCTCATTTATAAGAAACACTTATAGCTATTTTGAACAGGATGTTGTTCTGAACTCACATATTCCGTATCTTCCACTAGGTCGTTCTTGTCTTTGCGTGCGTTGAGCTGTGGATAAACCTCTCCAAGCAGTGTCCCCTGAGGGCCCGGGCCCTTCCCATTACAGTCCTGGTGTTCTGCAGACACGCTCTTCTTCCGGACCAGCAGGGGGCGCTGCAGGAGCTTGGGCAGCTCGAGTGAGAGAGCGCGGCCGTGTTGGCGTGACAGGAAGGGCGGATGGAGCAGGAGAGACTCATGTTCAGCGGGGTTTGAGTGAATGCTGCGGACCCGTAAGCTCCCCCCAATGACTCCTCCGGCCCTCAGGCCACGGACGGAGTGACCCGCGCTGTTCCAGCTACACCTCCGGCTCCAGGATGGCTGAGAGGGAGGACACCCCCAGTGGTGGTAATGGGCACTGCGGCTGTGGAGCTACGGAAAAAGAAGGAAACTTGTTCACTCCTGGAGCCAGATTTAAGAATTAATTTAATTTCTAAGTTAAGAAATTTCTTAAGATAAATTCCAAAAAGTCTGTAAGTGCAATTCATGTAAAATTCTCAAGAAGTTCTATTTTTTTTCTGTAGAAGAAAACAACAGTCTTTGGTTGTCTGGAAATGCTTTTTCAGATTATTTTGTATTTACAGTAAAAAGAGGTTTAAGAGGTTTTAGTTGTTTTTGTTGAATTTTCCATTACAAAACCCATAAAACGAACTATTGTCGGAATTAAAAATTATGGGGTATCCCCTTAAAATCTGGACCTTAACCCCATCGAGCAAATTTGGGGCGAGTTGGAAAATTAAACAAATTTTTAGTTTTAAAAATAAAATAAAAAAATCAAGCAACATCGTAACTCTAGGGATTTAAGACAAGGTTATCCTGACTTAAGAAGTAATTTTAAAATGGCTTTTCAAAAAAAAATTTAAATATTAATGGAAAATACAGTATAAGAGCATTCTTAAGAAGTATGTTTTGGAACAGAAAATACTCGTAACTTTTTTCTTAAGAAAGAAAAGAAGAAGAAAATTCTAGCTAGGAAGTATTTTATTTGTGAATGTTAAGTGAATCCATCCCCTGACTCCTAACGAGCCTTTAAAGGGATAGTTCACTCTCATATTAAATTTTGGTATGTTTTAGCTTACCTCAAGGACATCCAAGATGTAGGTTTCTTTGTTTCCTCGGTATTTCCCATTTTGATATTTTTAGGTCCAACCGTTCTTGTCTGTGACTCACATAATGGATGTCTATGGTCACCACCTCAAAGAGCATGCAGAGAGGAGTCAAAATTAAACAATTCCCCATCATAAGTACACATTAATGACCTAATACACGAAACGAGCGGTTTGTGTACGAAAACGAACAGTATTTATTTCTTTTTTACCTTTTGTACACAACCACGTCCAACTGATCTGAGTTCGCGAGTGCTTCCTGATATGACGTGCGCGCGCGCTCAGGCTTAGTCTGCGCAAGCGCGGGAAGCCCCGGATGTGATGTCTCGCGCATGCACATCACTCATTGTTTACCACACGCTACGCTTTCAATCTGCACTGTCTGAAATATAATGCAGTAATTGTAATAAATTAATGTTTATAATGCACCCTATAATCGTTAAATTTATAATAAAAATACAACACATTACTCACTCTATTGACAGCGTGCCATTGGGTCCCTCTGGCATTGGACGTCGCCTCCAGTTTATACGTGGCACACTAAACACAACGTGCAAAACGCTGCGTCTCAACAGCGGAGAAAAATCAGGATCTTCAGTCAGGCAGGCGTGTGATGTGATACTGTCAACGTCCTCGTCGTCATCTTGTAGTTGTTCCATTCGTGACAACATATGCTCTCCACTTCTGTTGGCATCTCACAACACTTGCTACACCACCAATTTTGAAGAGATCTCTGTCTCTGAGGCTTGAAGACGTGCTGCTGCAGCGGATCGCTCCTGAGTACTTGGTCTGTGTATTCTGTTTCAAATAAATATGTTTGTGAAAAAAATTCAACATTGTCTATGGATATATTGAAATAGTCTTCCATTGCAATTTCCTGTACGTCTAAATATGTTTAGATCTTCACAGTGAAAGGTAATACTTCCGAAATCTGTGTAAACCATAGGCAGTAAATGTAAACAATGAGTGATGTACACGCGCGAGAGATCGCTTCCGGCGCTTTCCGCGCTTGCGCAGACTAAAGCCAGAGCGCGCGCGCACGTCACATCGGGAAGCACTCGCGAACTCAGATCAGTTGGAGGTGATTGTGTAAAAGAGGTAAAAACGATCTAAATACTGTTCGTTTTCGTACACAAACCGCTCGTTTCGTGTATTAGGTCATCAATGTGTACTTACGATGGGGAATTGTTTAATTTTGACTCCTCTCTGCATGCTCTTTGAGGTGGTGACCAAAGACATCCATTATGTGAGTCACAGACAAGAACGGTTGGACCTAAAAATATCAAAATGGGAAATACTGAGGAAACAGAGAAACCTACATCTTGGATGTCCTTGAGGTAAGCTAAAACATACCAAAATTTAATATGAGAGTGAACTATCCCTTTAAGCGTTGTGGATTAATTAACTTCACGCAGTCGCGCGTTTGTGTGGTAATTGCAGTCATGGTTTCTGATCTCAATGCATTCACTCATTTTTAGCAGCATGAGCGGCAAAAGCAGTTGCCATAGAAACTTGTGTTCTCCGGCGCCAAGCTCTTGTTTTGACATGATGCTCACAAAACCTCAGCGTTCACATCTGACCGTCAATAAAGTGACACAGTGACTTGACATCATTATGATTAGTGATTTATGCAGCAAGAAACATTTAATTCTGTATGCAGTGTGCAAACTGTTTCTGTCTGAACATTCAGAGGATTTTACCAAGTTTTACCATGTTCCCAGAGACTCTTTCCGACCACAATCTCCCGACGGCATGTGACTTCAACAACAACAGCCCAACACACTACATTTAACCCAAGCGGCTCAAGCTCTCCTCTCTCGACACATACGGCTGCTTCAATTAAAAGAGAGGTTGCTATGGAAACCCCAAAAGCCTTGGCTGAGCGTCCGTCGCACATCATCAAGAGAATTTTGGTCTCTCGCAAACACAAACACACATGGACGAGTTTTTCTTGTGGGATTTTCTAATTCGAAACATTAATCTGCACTAATGTTTCCTTGACTCATTACATCCACATACACACACACACACGACGTGATGTCACTGAATCCTTCATCGACTGACCAGAGATGAGGATCTCCTGCCCAGGCAGATGGTTTTGCTCTGGTGGTTTTCCTCTGAGAACTCTGTCCTGGTCTTCTCCTCCGCCAGCGGTGCCAGATCCAGATGCCCATTAGGAGTGAAAGATGACAGCTTGGGATCTGGAGGAAAGAAACAGCAGTCATCCAAAGCCAAGAGCAGATCTCTGGACATCAACACATGCCTGAAGCTCTCCGGAGACAGCTCTAATGTCTCCTTCATGAGTCCCTGTTGAGTTTTCCACCCTTTACAGCCACAGAAAGTCAGAAACTGGAGGACTAACAGTCCATCAAAAGTGTCAAACAATCCCACAGGATTAAACAATAAAAGATGCTCAGATTTTACCAGCTCAAGTCTGTTTAACATCTCAATCAAGAGCAACAACATTGGTGGAGTAGATTCATATGTGATGTTTACAGGACACAGCATTTTATTCTCATTCAGATTGGCTTTACATCATTTCCAGGAATCAGTGTGCAGAATATGAGTCTAAATCAACATCACGTAAATAATAAGACAAGTCAGACACATTTATGGAAGCAACACAGTTCAGTCCAAAATACTGTGTTTATCAATGATTTGTGGACTTCATCTACACTAAGGTAGGTATAACATCTTAATCTGAGTGCACATCTTTTTACCACCAACTTGTATCCATTTATAACAAATGAAACATGAAGTTGAGCTGACTACAGTTGACGGGTTATATTATGAGAGTGAATGAGCAAGGATCATACCAGAGGACGTAAGTGAGTTTTTGTGCTGTTCACTTCCATTAGAGCAAGTTCCTTCATCATCATCATCAGAGTACGAGCGATTGGCATCCCCCTGAAACACACGGATCACATCAGCATGAAGAACAGGACAGCACTCAAACAACAGCTGGCTAAGTGATTTCACAAAGTCAAAGATACAGTGCTTTCCAGCACAAATTAAAATTTATAGATTACAGATTCACAAAAATAGAGAGTCTGGTGCAGATGAACGTGATGAGCTGCACAAACCTCCCTGAACAGCGTGAATTCCAATCAGAAACAATTACATTATGTCTTTCCCAATTATTCGTTTATTAGTACTAGTAAAGCATATACAAATTCCTTATTCTGCATGATCATATTTTAGATACCTTAAACACCAACATTTTTGTACAAAATTTTCACACGTTAAAAAACGTAATACAATCACATCGATCACAATTGCACACTGCCTCCCATAATTTTCTTAAATAATACAAAATTCTGAACAGGTTTGGTTTTCTGCTTTTTAGGATCTGTAGCAAGTTTTTTTGAAAGGAAAGGATGACGAATACGAAAACATATAAAAATATTTTTTAAATAAACGTACACAAAAATTTTGAACCTAGTGTGCAAAGACCTTTACTGTTAATAAGCAGCAAATTGGGAGGGTTTTTTTAGGCAAAAATCATAGTTAATAGTTAGTTAAAAGTATATATAAACAAAAAGATTATGATCAAAAAAGACGTAGAACAAAAATAAATACAATTTTACCTCAAAAATTTTAAAACTAATCAAATTCATTAATCTTTAACAATAAGCTTTAATTTTTAACATTAGTTAACTACATTTATTTGAACTAACAAATAACTAATTCAACAACAAATAAATAATTAATTATTCTTAAATTATGTACATTTCTACATTTACTAATATTTTTTAAGCCATATCTGTATCTGTTAACATTAATTAATACCCTATGAATTAACATGAACCAACATTGACTAATATTAAGAAGGATTAATGAATGGCATAAAAATATATTGCTAATTGATATGCATTAACTAACATCAACAAATAAAACTGAAGAACCACTTTGCCTCAGTCTACAAATCAGGAGTTATTATTATCAAAAGGTATTACAATTAAAGTAATTAATTTCAACTGTTCTGGTTCATTGTTTAGAATCAATGTGCAGCTCCAGGAATCAAACTAAATCAGACAGTCTAATCAATGAAGCACTGAAGCAGTTGGAATGACTCACTTCAGCCTGAAATCCCTCCACCAGAATGGCCACCAGCAGGTTGAACAGCACGTAGTTCCCAAACGTCATCAGAGCCACGAAGTACAGAGCCACCAGAGGAGACGTGGAGGCCATGCCGTTATACAGCACCACGTTCCAGTCCTCCTGAGTCAGGATCTGCACACACACACACACACACACACACACACATACACACACACACACACAGGTGTGAGGAGAGATTCGTGTGTGAGTGTGAACTTGCTTTAAAACTCATTGTTCAAGCTCTTGTTCTGTCCAGAATGGTCTCTTAGCAGGACTTCCAACCAATTCTATCAAACCTCCACAATTAATCCAGAATGCAGCTACAAGATTAATCTATAACGGACTGAGAATAATGTACATCACACTATCAAATCTGCAAGTGAACGGCACATTATTATTCACCTCAAAGAGGCACAAAATCCCTTTTACAGACTTTTCAATTAACTGTTCCCTCCTGGTGGAATGACCTGCCCAACTCAACTCCTTAGCCATATTCAAGGATTGATTAAAAACACATTGTCCTTCTAACTCTGGCACTCTCTATTCTGATACTATTTTATCAATTAGTTGACTTGACCTTCTTACACTTGCACTCGAGACTTGTCATAGCACTTGCTTATTATGCTTATTCCTTATTGGTTTTGATTGCTTCTATTGTCATCATTTATAAGTCACTCTGGATAAAAGCTTCAGCTAAATGACTAAATGTAAGTGTGTGTCAGGGGAGGTGGGGTGCCGCTCTCTCATACCTGAAACACAGTGACGATCGCCCACATTAGAGAGTCAAAGTTCTTTCTGTCTGGGACCGTGTCTCCGGTGTCCGTCTTCAGACTGAACTTGCAGCCAAATATATGCATTCCCAAAATACTTCACACATACAGAGAGAGACGTGTGATTAAAAATATACTCCAGTAGTGTTGTACCATAAGTCTCAAACTGACACACACACCTGAAGATGAAAATGAAGAGCATCAGCAGCATGCAGAATGTGGCCACATTGTCCATGGTCTTCATCAGAACCACCAGCTGTCTGCGCAGCGCCGGCATGAACCGAACCAGCTTCAGGACCCGCAGCAAGCGGAAGGTTCGGAGCACCGAGAGACCGCCATCAGACTGACCCACGATCTCACACACGCTGTGATTGGGATGGCCATTACTGAACGCACTTCTATTCTTATGTGCAATCATCCGTTATTCAAGTAGTCAATTTGTTTTGTTTAATTCAGTGAAACTATTCTATCACACAGACCTTGTGGTAAGATGTAAAATTTAATTTTGAAGCTGCTTTTTCAAAACTACAGGTAAGTGTAATACTTGTGTTTGCTTGTTAATATACAAATTAAGACAGAGAGTCTAGCTGAAGTAAGATTTGCACTTTTATTTATCAAGGATGCATCAAATTGATCAGAAGTGACAGTGAAGATGTGTATAATGTTAAAAAAATCTTTATTTCAAATAAATGCTGTTGTTTTAAACTTTCTATTCATCTGTGAATCCTGAAAAATAAGATGCATCATGGTTTCCACAAAAATATTGGGCAGCACAACTGTTTTCAACATTGATATTAATCAGAAATGTTTCTTGAGCAGCAAAACAGCGTATTAAAATGATTTTTGAAGATCATGTGACACTGAAGACTGGAGGAATGAAAATTCAGCTTTGTTCACAGAAATCGATCACATTTTAACATAATCACATAGAGAAAAACAGCTATTTTAAATTGCAATAATGCTTCCCTGTTTTTACTGTATTTATGATCAAATAAATCCAAGCCCTGCTGATCAGAAGAGTCTTCTTTCAGAAACATTACAAACTTTTACCAACCCCAGACTTCTACATGTGCATGCACAGGTTTAAGGTGTATTAAACCCTTAAAAATACTTTAAATGTAACAGAAAAGCATTAGGTGTTTCACTGGTAATTACCTGATGATCACGATGATCCCATCAAAGATGTTGTACGGATTGCGCAGGTAATTAAAGAAGCCGAATGCTGTGAGCTTGAGAATCATTTCCAGAGCAAACATACTGGTGAAGACTATGTTACAGATCTCCAGAACATTAGTGAGCTCCTCCGGCTGAACACACAAACACAGAATGACAACATGAAACACATCATTAACTGAAATAATGAAGAGAAACAATGATGAGACACAGATATTCTCATCAACTTATTCTCATGTTCTTCAGCTCATTCAAGAATCACTGAAAGAACACATGGACAGCCAAATCACTTAATATCAGCAGGTTAATAGGTTTAGCTTTAACTAATATCATTACATCTGTAGAAAAAACACTGCATGTGTGTGTGTGTGTGTGTGTGTATATGTGTGCATGTGTTTGACCTGCTCATGGTGCTCTATGCCCATGCTGATGGTGTTAATGAGGATGGCCACCATGATTCCTCTGTTGAAGTATTTACTCTCCACGATGCCCCGCAGTTTGACCCTCATCTCCATCAAAAGCTTGCGGCTCCGCCTCCGACACGCCCCCCCCACCCTCTTGTTCCTGTCTTTCTCCTCGGCTGCCTCCTCTTCTGTCTCCTGATTGGCTGCTGAGGTGGAAGGTGCAGCGCCATCTGTAGTGCAGTGAGTGAAGAGCTCAGAGCTGCATTCATTCATTCATTCATTCCTTCATTCATTCATTCATCCATCCAATCCCATCCCCTCCTGACCTTGTTGTTGGAGGCTCTTCTCTCTTCCATTGATGTTTGTCTTCTCATCCATCTGCTCCGGAGGTTTGTAGCAGAGCATCCTGCAGAAAGCAGCAGTGCGTCGGCGCACCTTGCGGAGGATGTGGCAGACGAGCTGGAAGATTTCTTCGTAGCAGTCACTGGGTCCAACCAGCGAGTCCAGTGTACTGGAGGACAGACGGGCAGCTCGCTGCTCCTCCATCAGCTGATGCTCGCGCTGTTTAGTCTCTGAAAACTGAGTCGCTATGACGACCAAACACAGGTTTATCATGAAGAACGAGCCAACCTGTGGAGTTACGCAATTATTCAGAGAGAGAAGCACACACCTCACAGCAAATACAGAACTGTCTTTCTGCAAGCAAACTTTTCACTTTCACTCAACAAGCAAACTTGTTCAGCTTTAAATTTCACAAGCACATTTCACTCCAAACACACTCATCTCATCTCACTATAAACACTCAGCTCATGAACTCATCTCTCTGCAAACACTCATACTCACTGACCTCATTGCAAAAACACAATTTTCTCCTGCAAACACATCTCACTGCAAACACTCACTCATCTCACTGCAAACATTCACTCCAAAAACTCACTCACTGCAAATACTCACCCATCTCACTGCAAACACTCACTCCAAACACTCACTCACTGCAAACACTCACTCATTTCACTGCAAACACTCACTCATTTCACTGCAAACACACACTCACTCACTGCAAACACTCACTCATTTCACTGCAAACACACACTCACTCACTGCAAACACACACTCATCTCACTGCAAACACTCACTCATTTCACTGCAAACACACACTCACTCACTCACTGCAAACACACACTCATTTCACTGCAAACACACACTCACTCACTGCAAACACACACTCATCTCACTGCAAACATTCACTCACTGCAAACACTCACTCCAAAAACTCACTCACTGCAAATACTCACCCATCTCACTGCAAACACTCACTCCAAACACTCACTCACTGCAAACACTCACTCATTTCACTGCAAACACTCACTCATTTCACTGCAAACACACACTCACTCACTGCAAACACACACTCATTTCACTGCAAACACACACTCACTCACTGCAAACACACACTCATCTCACTGCAAACACTCACTCATTTCACTGCAAACACACACTCACTCACTCACTGCAAACACACACTCATTTCACTGCAAACACACACTCACTCACTGCAAACACACACTCATCTCACTGCAAACACTCACTCATTTCACTGCAAACACACACTCACTCACTGCAAACACACACTCATCTCACTGCAAACACTCACTCACCTCACTCCAAACACACACTCACTCACTGCAAACACTCACTCATCTCACTCCAAACACACACACACTCACTCACTGCAAACACACACTCATCTCACTCCAAACACACACTCACTCACTGCAAACACTCACTCATCTCACTCCAAACACTCCCTCATCTCACTGCAAACACTCACTCATCTCACTGCAAACACTCACTCATCTCACTGCAAACACTCACTCATCTCACTGCCAACACTCACTCATTTCACTGCAAATACTCATTCATCTCACTGTTAACACTCATTACAAACACTCACTGCAAACACACTCATCTCACTACAAACACTCATCTCACTGCAAACACTCACTCATCTCACTCCAAACACTCTCTCATTTCAGTGCAAACACTCACTCTATGCAAACACTCACTCATCTCACTCCAAACACTCACTCATCTCACTGCAAACACTCACTCACTGCAAACACTCACTCATCTCACTCCAAACACACACTCACTCACTCACTGCAAACACTCACTCATCTCACTCCAAACACTCACTCATTTCACTGCAAACACACACTCATCTCACTGCAAACAGTCACTCACTGCAAACACTCACTCATCTCACTCCAAACACACACTCACTCACTCACTGCAAACACTCACTCATCTCACTCCAAACACACACTCACTCACTCACTGCAAACACTCACTCATCTCACTCCAAACACTCACTCTCTGCAAACACTCACTCATTTTACTGCAAACACACACTCATCTCACTCCAAACACACACTCACTCACTCACTGCAAACACTCACTCATCTCACTCCAAACACACACTCACTCACTCACTGCAAACACTCACTCATCTCACTCCAAACACTCACTCTCTGCAAACACTCACTCATTTCACTGCAAACACACCCTCATCTCACTGCAAACACTCACTCATATCACTGCAAACACTCACTCATCTCACTGCAAACACTCACTCATTTCACTGCAAACACTCACTCATTTCACTGCAAATACTCATTCATCTCACTGTTAAAACTCATTACAAACACTCACTGCAAACACACTCATCTCACTACAAACACTCATCTCACTGCAAACACTCATTACAAACACTCACTCATCTCACTCATTTTGCAGCAAACACAAACACATCTCATTGCAAACACCTGTCTCACTGCACTTAGAACAGGTAAAGCCATCTGCAGGATTATTATGGGATGCCTACATTAAGCTGAATGAATACTACATACTAAGTTTCATAGGACTACATGCATCTATTGAGGATAAATGCATCCATAAACAAGTAAAAGATCATCAAATAGGATTGAAGCACCAATGACAATATAAAAATTTTCTTAACATCAGATACAACACTCTATATTGCTCTTTTGGAACACACTCATACATCTGTGTGAGTTTGTGTACTTACTATAATCAGCAGAATAAAGTAGATGAAGTTGTAGAATGAGTGAGCATCCATGACATAATACATGATTTCCACCCAGCCTTCCAGAGTAATAACCTAAACACACCATCATTTGCAGAAAAAACAAAAAATACACTTCAAACAGTTCTCTGCTTTGCTTCCAATAAGTTCACATTAAATACAAAGAACCTCAATCAGCTGGATGACTGTTTGCACAAGTTCTACGGTGTTAATGAGTCTCCAGCAGATACCTGAAATATAACGATCCAGGCGTATCCGATGTTGTCAAAGTTGATGGCTCCTTTGTGTGGGTTTCTGTGTCCGGTGTGGCAACGGGTGTAGTATTGGTTCCAGTTGACACAGAGCCCGGGGACGACAGCGCTGGCGTTGAGAAAGGGCTCGGTCACGAGGCCCAGAGCCTGATGGTGCAGAAGATCATCCACGTCCAGACAGCACTGATGTCCCACCACACGCCGTGCCGGCACGTCACCACACGACATGATGCCGTTATCCTGCGGCAAAGAGCAGATGAAGGGCCTCTCGTCCTTCTCATCGGGAGAGTAATACGGAGCAGGGAGTGCCACACCTGTTGAGCTGAGAGAAAGAGGAAATAGATTTGTGCCCAAAACCTAATCAGATGCTTTACTGCCTATATACACTGCAAAAGATGACTTTCTTACTATGTTTGTCTTGTTTTTCAGTACAGATATCTAAGTATTTGTTAATCAAGACAACAGGGAATGTATTCATAACCTTTTTTCAAAGTTACACAAATGTTATTACAAAACATTTTTAGAGTAATGTTTATTGCACATTCTTACAACATTATGAATATTTAATATATGTTCTCATAAAGTTGATCAAAACATTCTCAAAAAAATATTCTCAGAACGTGTTACTTGTACTTAATGTTTAAAATGTAAAATGTTTTTTTTTCAACAGTTTAAAAACTAAATCTTAACTTGTCACACAGTTTCTGAAAGCTGACACTCAAACAGCAGAAGCACACACCAAATCGACAAAACCATTCACTAATTCTCAGCCTTTGACTCAGTTCTCAATTTCATAAAACACTTTTTGCAAAACACAACACACAATTATCTATGCAAGACACACACATTTTCTTTTGAGATGCATTTGTGATATTTGGATGCATTGCTTCATTTTGAAAGAGATGTGAGGCATTTTAAAATAATGTTCCAGAAAAGAAAATATTTTTTATATTATCAGAATTTATAAAAAATAAAATCTAGTAGAATTTTTACCTTTATTTATATATTAATGTTGATAATTTCAATTCAGATTTTGTAAGCTTTTATAAATATATATATATATATATATATATATATATAATTTACATTTTTATAGATTTTTTTCAGAAATCATTATTTAATATCTTATGTCATTTGGCTTGTGTCTTGACTTGATTGTGTTAATGTTGTACTGGAAAACAAGATAAAAACACTGGGGAAGAAAACTATTTTTGCAGCAACTCAACTGAAATTGACCCTTAAAAAATACATGATTTGTGAAAACTCTACCTAGAGAGCAACTCCATGCTGCTAATTTAACAACATAAAAGCATATAAATACACAGCACACACAAATATATGTAAAATAAAAAAAAACCTTATTGCAAGCTAACTGCAGTGCATTTTGGGATTGTCTTGTCCATGGCCAAACTGCAGTAATTTCCGAAACAGCATTTGATTTAAGAGAATGAAGCTGCTCCCTACATAGGCTGCTCACTAGGTTTTGGAACAGAGCCACAACATTCATCACATATGTGTTTACACGGATTAGGCCATATCTCTGACATATAAAGACCAACATCCAGAAGTGCAGAATCACACACAGATGGTTTAACAGAACTCAAAAGGGTCAAAGGATTGTTGGTTCTTGTCTCTATGATCATAAAGGGGATATTCAGATGCTTTTATTAAACTAAAGAGCACATCAGTGCAAACGCACAGATCAAACACAGAGAGCAAGTTAAATGATATTTCAGAAGATTACAGAGGACAAACATTATCAAAGAAAAGCTGGCTGTTGATTCACCTATTAATGCACTTCTGAAGGAAAACAGATATATACACTTATACACATACCATGCAATACTTTGGGCTAGTTAGAACTTTGTATTTGTATTCAGCAAGGGCACATTCAATTGACCAAAAGTGACAGTAAAGACATTTCTAATGTTACAAAAGCTATTTTGCATTATTTCTTCATTTAATACTGAATGAACTAAATGACATAATCAGAATAACAGTTTCAGTTTTATCTGAGAATCACTTTGGATAAAAGCATGTGTTAAGTGAATACATGTAAATGAATAAAAAGATCATGGTTTCTACAGAAATATTTAGCAGCACAACTGTGTTCAACATTGATAATAATCAGAAATGTGTCTTGAGCAGTAAATCATCATATTTTCATGATTTCTGAAGATCATGTGATACTGAAGACTGGAGAAATGAAGCTGAAAATACAGCGGAGCATCACAGAAATACATTACACTTTAACACAGATTCACACAGAAAACAGTGATTTTAAACTGCAATAATATTTCACTTTTTAGTGTGTTTTTGATCAAATAAATGCAGCCCTTTCAAGAACATTCCAAAATACTACTTAACCCCAACTTTTGAACAGTATTGTATTTATCCGTGATGTTCTCCTCAGCGCTGTCGGGGTTCAGGTTCTGTTTGCTGGAATGCAGCTGGTTTCGAAGCTTCAGCGTTGCTGAGGACAGTCAGACATTATTAAAGCTGCTCTGAGCTGCTGTTCTCCAGTGTGTTGGGTTCAGTGGGCTCTGCTAAAGAGCGATGGGACAGAGATGTGTAAAAATAGAGCAGAAGTAAGACAGGAGATTAGAGATCTGCAGGAGACTGGAGGGAACGTGGGAACACAACACTACTAAGATGGAGGAAGTTCTTGCCAAAGACTCACAATAGAGCTGAATTAAAGGAATTTTTCACCCAAAACTGAAGATTTTTTACAGACACGCAGCTTTTGTCTCATCCAGATGTTAACTGATGGACTGGAGTGCTGTGGATTATTGTGATGTTTTTATCAGCTGTTTAGACTCTCATTCTGATGGCACCCATTCACTGCAGAGCATCCATTGATGAGACACTGCCACAATGCTTTTTGGGTTCAACTATTCCTTTAAAGTTGCATTGAGATGCCAGTATCGACTGATCTTTTCTTCTGCATTGGTGGAGTACTAATAGGAAAAAATGTAACTGATGTGAATAAATGGATCCATGCACAGATGAATCCTACACTATAAGATCTCTAACATGCATTCAGAAAACAAATGGGTGAATTTCCATTTTATGCTGACTTTGAAGCTCTGCAAAGGAGCTGTTCATCCTAGATGGATGTTCTTCTCATCCAGCAGACGTCTTCATCAGTCTTCATCAGGTCCTGCATGTCAGATGTGTGTCGTGAACTACAGGTGCAGCTGACCTCACAGTAACACTGAAGTGTTTATTCTGGATACTGCTGCTTTCCTGAGCGCCGAAACACACACCGTCCATTATCACAGCCGCCACATCGGTGACATAACAAGGTCAGAGCCATAATTCTCCCAGCAGCCCCTGCTGCGCACCATCACTCATCACACAGAGGAACATTAGAGGAACCACGGAGAGAGAGCGGGAATCTCACATTTCACTCCGGAATCAACAGAAAGAAATATGAAAGCATATTTTACCATTTTTAGAATCATTAAAGTCAAGTCAAATTTATTTGCATGTTGTTTTTCTCACCACACACCGTTTCAAAGCAGCTTTACAGAAAATCATGATTTTGAGGTTTATAATATCTTATAATCTTCATGCCTAATAGTTGCATTTATCAGATCACAGCTGAACGACAATAAAGTTCAAATTCATATATGCGCACATGAATCATTCACAATAAAATCAGTAGCATGCATTTAGAAAACAGACAGGCTTATACATTTTCTAAATGAATGTTATTGATCTTATAGTGAAAGATTTATTTGTGCATGGGTTTCATTTTTGTAAAAAATTGTTTTGGCCTCAATTTTAATAAAAATATCATAAATATTTTTATATAAAATTAATTTAAAAAATTGTATAATCTGTTGCATTCAAATGTACATTATAAAACCAAAGTAAAAGTCAGTCTCTACTTCTGTTACATTACAAGATTTCTTTCATTGCATGAGGATTCACCAGCCAAATGTGCTTCTTACAAGCCATGAAACTTTTTTTTTTTTTTTTTTTTTTTTTTTTTAACCCACTGTCAATGAGCAATTGCTTCAAAATAATTTATTCTTGAGACAGAAACAGATGATAGACTCTGCTATTGTTCCTCAATCATTAATAATGATCAGTTCCTCTGAAGCAGCTCTTTAACGCTGGACACTTTGTGCACTCACCAATGTCTCCAACCCTCTTGAGGCTCAATAAACGCTCTGAGTTTACACTTCTGAAGACCAGAAAGATCAGCATGAGCATCAGCACTGAGGTTGAAACCCCCGAAGAGCCTTTCAGAGACGGCAGTTCACCGCTGGAGATCAGCGAGTAATCATAGACAGCAGAAACTCACGATCCATCAGAAACCAGGAAGAACGATCCAGACCACGAGCAGCAGGATCAAAACCAGCACAGGAAAAGCTACTGACTGTGCTTTGTTATTGAAAATTATGATGGAAAATATTTGTCGATGACTTTTTGTTCTATGACAAAGATGAGATGACACTGATATGAAGTGATGAAGTGACGTGACAATCATTCAACTCTAACTGTGACTATATCCACATGTAATATCACTGATTAAAATAGACAAGACAAAATTCAGCTTACAAAATCAAAAATTATCCAAGGTTTCTTTGTAAAGCGCTGATGATCTGAATTCATTAACAAACATTCATTCATTCACACAGCCGTTTGCACTGTATACAGCAACTGTATCTGCCATCAAACCTTCTCATGACAAAATATAATAAATTCAATGCAATAATACAAAGAAATAATAAAAAAAATCTTGTTTGGAATTTGGAATTCTTGGAATTAATATTAGGAAGCTTTAGGGAGAAGCTTTAGCAGTTTGCATAATGTTGAGAGTGTGTTTATATTTCTGATAATAAATTAAATTAGGAAAGTGAGTTGGCAGCCTCTTGATTTGTGCTTATACTGTAGATTAAATTGCAATAGTTCTGATGACATTTCTCAAATTACAACAGTAATTGTAATTATACAGTGATGGGCAAAATTATTAGATAACATGATATTTTAAGAGGCTTTCATTTATTATTATTATTATTTTTATTTTTTTATTTTTTATGAAACCTATAAAAATAATTATTGCCCCAAACCCATCGAGGAAATTCAGGGCGAGTTGGAAAATAAACTGGACAAATCTATTGTACTTTGGCTTGACTTGCAGAAGCCATGGGATGATATTAATGTTAAAAGTAGATAAAGACAGTATGCCTCACTTCATCTGACATTTGTTGTGCTCAGAGCAACCATCTGCATGTTTCATGAACATTATGAATGAAATCAGGGTTTGGAGGCCAAAAAAGGTCCATATTTATTAAGATATTCAGATCTGTCTGTGTTCTAAGAAATTGAGCCACCACTGTAATTATGTACAATAATTGAGTACACACACACACACACACACACACACACTAAAGGACAGGACAGGTTGACTAAATATGAAAAAACTAAAAAGGAAATCTGACACATAAATAAGACTAAATCAGGATGATGACAAGCCGGGACTCACTGGGTGAAGTTCTCCTCTGGATAGCAGCGGTTTCGCAGAAGTCCAGCCCAGAGCTGCACACCGATGATGCCAAAGATGAAGAAGACGAAGAAGCAGAGCAGCAGCACGTTGCCCAACATCGGCAGTGTGTCCAGCAGCAGATTCACCAGGATCCTCATGCCTGACACACACAGAACATGAAATAACACTCAGATACACAGCGCAGTAAACACAAAACACAAGTCCTTCACGAGACATTCAGCCTGACCATCCGACCAAATCAAGCCATCAGTGCTGGATCAGAGAGGAATGTGTCTCTATTTCAGCTTCATTTCCATGACAAAAACTACAATAAGCCATACATTTTTCAACTTCGCTCCTTGAGTTACAACTTCACATGCAAACATAGAGCAGATGAGCTGCGTTTGGGGACACACTTTCCAGGAGCAGAACTTCTTGACATGTGAAAGATGTAAAGAATGTCTGAAGGAGTTTCTGACTGATGTTCCTCCTCTGATCTCCTCACTAACTGCTTCACGTTCACTCAGATGTTTCGCTGTAGTTTAGAGGTCTAGTCATCAAATGGTGTGTTTCCAGAGCGCAGGTGAAGTAAAAAGTGTCTAAATAATGAGCGAGTCACATCTGACATACTCACACTCACTTCAGCCGACTGAAGAAACTTCACTGAGAGTTTGAGAGCTTTAGACACTTCACTGTAAAATCACAACTTCTGACAGACTCTCCAATTGTGCTGGAAAGATGTGATTCAGTTCTTGTGATGGAGAAACAGCTCGCTCTGTTCCAGAAAGGCCAAATGAAACATTCACGATTTGTTTTACTTGCATGATGCAATTAATTAATTCTCCATACAACAGAGCATCATTGTTACGACCTGCGTTTCTTGTAGTGTGTGTGTTCTTGCTCCTCCCTCTTACTCTCTCTGGTATCTGATAGGATGGCTGCTGATGGGATGTAAGATCGTCATTGGTGGTGAAGTCGAGGCCTGGGGTTTAAAAGGAAATGCCGGCTCATTGTTGGTTCTGATGCGGTTGAGTTGAGAGCTCCTGGATCCCTTCTCCGGCCGATAATTAAATGTGTTACTTTCAAGTGTATTGTAACATCTATCGATCCCGTTCTTTAATTTTCAACCTTAAGAACTTGGAGCAAAGGGGTTTCCGTTGTTATTATTATGCCCTGTTAACGAGTTTTTCCTACTACCCCTAGGCACGGGGTGTAATAATCATACAGATGTCTAAGTGTGTGAATAACCGTTTGTGTTTATAAGTTAGTTGATTAATTTGTGTTGGTTCATAATGGTTCTAAATGACTCAAAAGTGTGATCAAAGCTTCAACACAATCGATACTCATCAGCTTAGCTGAAATGTGTTTTGAATGTTTTTAAAATAATTAACAGTCAAACGTGAAAAAAAAAAAAACTTTTAGAAAATAATTTGTTCCCAGAAGAAAGATAAACCTGATAAAAACTCATTTAATTGACATTCTCATTGGTTTAATTATTATTTTTTTTATTAAAAAAAGTTGTCTGTTTTGATTGTTCACATCTATAGCCTATAATTACACTACTTTAGCAAGAAAAAGGTATGTAGCTGTTGTGAGAACCGCATTGACAGCAGCAATGGTTGTCCCCTCCACCATGTTTAAGGTTTAAGACCCTCCAAACTCAGAAACTCTGTTATCAACATTATTTCCTGATTTCCCAGTAGTAAATATGACTTGAGAGGCATTCATGACCAATTTCTGATTAGGAAACTCAAGATAATACCGATTGCACGTGAAGGCAGCATAAATACTAATTAAAAATGAGGGACTAATGAGTTGATAAATGGAACACAGGTGAAATGAATGACATAATCAGAGCTACTAATGAAAACAAGGTCAAAGGAACAAGAAAACCACAGACATATAACACTGTGTTTTCCTGGTGATTTATACACACTTGACATCAAGTAAAGCATAAAAGCAGAGCTCTTTCTGGAACACCACAAAATCTTTCTTGAGATTCTGAAGGCAGTGATCTGAAAACCAAGGTGAGTTTTAGGCACAGAGACCTACTGAATAACTGTCTTTAAAATCCATTGATAATACAATGTGTGCAGTACATGAGTGCAGATGATTCACTTTTGCTGCTTATTAATTTAAGTTCATGGCAATGCTGAGAAGTCTGCTGCTTCTGTTCATCGTGTTCTCCACGGGAAATGCAGCTGGTAAACCAGGTATTACTTTGTACAAACTACTATTCCATTTTTAAAAGCTTGTTCTGCTGAACACTTGGCATTTTGTAGCTCTATGGAGCATGATAGTGTGAAATGTGTAGTATTTTATTGACTAGGGTTTTCATAATCCAAATAATGTTGATTTACAAGACTAACATGTAGGCCTACTGGATACGGCAGATATAGGTACACTATGCCAGGATGGATGGTCAAATTTTGGAGCCCGATGATGAAGAAAACGATTTCCTGCTGGGTCTGTTGCCTCCCTCTACACGATGTTGGATTGGTGGTCACGATGCTGTGGAAGTAAGATCAGTTGTGTGGCCTAAACAGACTTATTTGTTTGAGACCAGTGTTTCTAATGAAGATGGCTTAACCTCAAACCCTGACTAAATTCTTTCTGGTGTCCAAGTACAGAAGAGCACTCTTTTTAATCCCCGTCTCTGCTCTTTAGGAAGGAGAGTGGTTGTGGAGTGATGGAACTAAATCTGACTACACCAACTGGTGCGATCGTGAACCTAACAATCTAAATGTTGAGAACTGTGGAGAGCTCAACTGGACCTGTGAGAAGTCGTCTAGTTTTTACTTTCAAATATTCACCCTCCTAACATCTCATAACAAATGGTAACCTAACACTACTCCAATAATCAGAAAAATGGTTTCATTTTTCCATCCTACAGCTGACCAATGCTGGAATGATTCAACCTGTACAAACACAATGGGCTATATCTGTGTTAAAGGCCTATGAGATCACTCTCAGTCCTCCAGCTCGACTGTTACTTTGATTTGTACTACATCTAAAGTTTCTGCACTTCACAAAACGTTCTCAACTTTAAATCCCTTAATACTGAAATGCACCTCAAATCAATAAACGCATTAAAGCAAACAATGTGTGTTGGTGTCCAACCATGATCCACAATTCTGGTGAGAATATAGTTAGTATGGCATTAAGTGACGTGCTGTTGTCTTACCATGTGGATTTTGCAACTAATGCGACTCTCAGGCATAGAAGAGAAATGGTTGACTATCTACCCTATTCCATTATCATAGCTTGAGAATGCAGCCTAAAAAGAACTTGACTAAACGTTAATGCATTAAATATTTGAACCACTAAAGTTACTTTGATTCACTTGTTAATTACTGATTGTCAGCCTTTATCCACAAAGGCAATAGTATACATGGAAGCAATTTAAGACCTGAGTTTCAGAATCAGAAAGTGCTTTACTGGCAGATGCTTACAAATATGGTGAACTTGTTTTGGTGATGGAAGTTACACAAGCAGAATGTGTAAATAGGGAATAAGTTTACAGAAAACCTCTTTTGATGCACAACCTTGGACACATCATCAGTGTTGTTTCCTGGAGTCACTGGGTGTTTTGGGTCTTACAACAGACACCCTCGTCCAGGCGAGGATCAGACCCCGGCCTGTGTCCAAGTGGCATTCTACTGCCCCCACTGCTCTCCCCTCTTTAACCAGAGCCATCTGGATGCTTTTTCTGCTGCCTCCACATTGTTACCTATGGCTTTTCTTCGGCTAGCACCTGTTATGCCCAGCGTACCGTAGGCCTTGCTCAGGGAGTAACTGGCAAATCCCCTACTGCCCACCTCTACTGGCATACACCTGGTCCTCCATCCGTTCCTCTGACAATCCTCCACCAGTTCTTGATATTTCTCCCTCTTTCTCTCTTGAGCTTCCTCCATCCTCTCCTCCCAGGGCACTGTCAGCTCTA
Organism: Carassius carassius; assembly: GCF_963082965.1. NCBI lineage: Eukaryota > Metazoa > Chordata > Actinopteri > Cypriniformes > Cyprinidae > Carassius > Carassius carassius. The sequence continues at coordinate 33,537,054 of NC_081771.1, forward strand.
ACAAGATTAGGTGTTTTGTGGCCTCAGAGACCAAGATGATGCCAGGTCTCAATTTGGACTGGGTGATGTGTGTTGGAATTCTCAGTAGCCTTTCAAGGTCAACTGTCATCACCCAGTCTAGGGCCGTGGAGAGCAAACCTACAGAGCAGTTTTTAAATGTTCTTTCTGGCTTTTGTCCTTCCTTGATGAAATGAATAGCCTTGGCTGTAGCATGGGTGTATCGGCTGTCCTTAATCCCCTTACTGATTGCCTCCGCGATGGATTTGAGGACCTGGTCGTGCCTCCATCGATACCGACCCTCACCCAGCGCCTTGGAGCAGCTGCTCAGGATGTGTTCTAATGTCCCTGTCTTGGAACAAAGAGGGCATGCAGGTGTTTCTATTTTGCCCCATGTGCACAGGTTGGATGGACTTGGGAAGACATCATAGACCCCCTGAATCAAGAACTTAATTCTCTGGGGGTTCCACTTCCAGATTTCCTTCGAGGTGACTCTCTGCTCAATCGCCTGCTCCCACTTCATCCAGGCGCCTTGCTGCCGCATGGCCACTGCTCTGCTGGTTTGCTCTTCCTCGACTGAAGCTCGCACCTCCTCCTGTACCAGCCTCTGCCTCTCCTTTCCGCTGGCAGAGTCATATCGGGTCGCTGTTAGACTCCCAAGTCCGGCTCTGCCTTGCGCCACTGTTCCAAGGATGGCCTTGTGCTTCAGCCTCGTCTCTGCCTGATGGACTGCCTCGGCTGCCCTCCACTTCCTCCCTGTCCTCACAACAATGCCTGCGCCGGACACTTTGGCATCTCTGGATCCAGAGTATCCATACAAATATGGTGAATTTGTTTTGGTGATGGAAGTTACACAAGCAGAATGTGTAAATGGGGAATAACAATATACACAACGTGAAAAATACTCAAAATACACAATTGGTATTTGTATGTACGGGGGTAAATGTATGAAAATTGTTACACGTTTATTGTCAGGTGTTCTTGAGGTAGATTGCATGAAGGAAGAATCTGTCCTCTGTCTGGCCGTTCTGGAGTTCAATGCTCTGAAGCACCGACCAGACAGCAACAGTTCAAAGAGGTGTTCTGGGTGTGAGGGGTCCAGAATGATTTTGCCAGCCCTTTTGCTCACTCTGGATGAGTGCAGTTCTTGGAGAGTCGGGGGTTGTACCAGTGATTCTTTCAGCAGTCCAAACTATCCACTAAAGATGTTCAATTCTTGAACAAATCTTTCTTTTGAGCTGGTTCACAATAGATCAAACTGAATTGAACTTTAGTTCTGGGTTGAGGACGCAGGGCGCACAGCCGAAGTAGCACGTCCGACTCAAAGATAACAGAATGAGCCGGTTTACCCAACTGTCGAAGTTTTCAAAGGATTGCCGAGGATTGTGACGAGTGAGTTGCGATACGTGTATATCACTTAAGCCCGGTGCCCCTTTTCCCTCATCGGCTGAGTTGCCCCTCTCACATTGTAAATATGAATACAAAGCTCCAGTAGTTTTCACCCCCAGCTCTTAATGCATCGTGTTTCCTTCTGGAGCATCAGTGAATGTTTGAATCTTTTTAAATAGTTGTGTTTGAGTGCCTCAAATGTCCTCAGTGTGAAAATATGTATCTCAAAATCATACAGTCACTGCTGGAAAGGGTTCAAATATGCAAAGATGCTGGAAAACTGAAGAATCTGCACGACCTTAAAGATTTTTCTGAAGAATGCTGCTCAGATTAACTGTTCAGAACAAACAAGGGACTCATTCACAACCATCACAAAACAGTAAGACAGTCATGGATCATCAGGTAACAGCACACAGTATTGAGAACCAAGGGTTCCCAAACTTTTGATTGGGGTCATTTTAATAATTTCAGCAATGTTTCTGTATGGTGGACTAAATGTTAACATTTTTTATGTACAATATCTTACTCAGGACAGTACTAAATAAAAAATAACATGTATTTAGTATGATCTCTCTTATTTTTTGAAAATTACTCACATTTTCACAGATTCCGCAAGGGGTTCCCAAACTTTCGAGCCCCACTGTATAATATTTAGTAGTTTGTCACACTTTAATTCTTGTAATTAAGTATATTTCCCATTATAATCCCTTGTCTTGATACTAGTAATCTATAATTTCCATATTTTATTAAAACCGTATTAATAGTAGGCCTATAAATAGTAAATAATAATAATATAATTAGTCTAAATTAGTTGTTTGTTAGAAATTAATATAAATGTATGCTGTAAAATATTAAATTAAATGTCTAATAGGGGCGAGCGAAAGTATTCCTATCATTTTAAATGATCAAAATGTATCTATGATAAAGGGTAAAAAAAATATGGCTTCTCATTAAAAAGTGTTCCCATGGCTCAGTTTGCCCCGGGTTAGGGGTAAGTTGACCCGATTTGAGTCAGTGGGTAAAATGCACCATCTGGGTGTAAAAAGACCATCTGGTCAAATCTAATTCAAACACATGTAAAATAATTAATAATAATAATAAACTAAATTGATAATAATATCCTTTTACAAAGATTCATATTTATTTTCATGAAGTTAACTTTAACCAACCAAATGAAATTTCAATTTAAATATTTCATGCCATTTGCATATTTAATGTTTGCATTTTTAAGATTAAAGTTGTAGCCTGCCTAAAAACAGACTAAACCGAGAGTTTGTTGGCCATTACCGACTACAGATGGACAGATATATCTGAATATAATGTGATAAAGCATTTTCTGGTTCATTTCAGAGAAGGATTTGGTGCACTTCCACACTGACCCTATCAAATATACTACAAAATATGTATATATGATCAAATAAACCAGTAATATCACATTAAAATGCCAGTTTATAATTCAGAGATTTAACTTAACTACAGTGCCTTATGGTACATAGCTGCCATAAAAATAAAAAATAAAAACAGCTACTGTTGCTTACTTATTTAAGCTAATATTTAGCTAAATGATTTGCATGGTTTTATATGTTGCTAAATCATCTATATGTATCATGAATATTTTTAGACCTGGATAAATTTGCTTTGGTGTAATAATGTATCTCTTGCTCTGGCTACTGTGTATAGATCACCAGGGCTGTATACAAAATTTCTAAAATAATTTGCAGATTTCCTCTCAGACCTTCTAGTTACAGTTGATAAGGCGCTAATCATGGGAGATTTTAATATTCACGTTGATAATGCAAATGATACATTAGGACTTGCGTTTACTGACCTAATAAACTCCTTTGGAGTCAAGCAAATGTCACCGGGCCCACTCATCGTTTTAATCATACATTAGATTTTATTATATCGCATGGAATCGATCTTACTGCTATAGATATTGTACCCCAAAGTGATGATATTACAGACCATTTCCTTGTATCGTGCATGCTGCGTATAACTGATATTAACTATATGTCTCAGCGTTACCGTCTGGGCAGAACTAGGCAGCTATTGTTCCAGCCACCAAAGAAAAATTCGCAAATAACCTGCCTGATCTATCTCAACTGCTATTTGTACCCAAAAATACACATGAATTAGACGAAATTACTGACAACATGGGCACTATTTTCTCTAATACATTAGAAGCTGTTGCCCCCATCAAATTAAAAAAGGTTAGAGAAAAACGTACTGTGCCATGGTATAACAGTAATACTCACTCTCTCAAGAAAGTAACTCGTAGTCTTGAACGCAAATGGAGAAAAACTAACTTGGAAGTTTTTAGAATTGCATGGAAAAACAGTATGTCCAGCTATAGACAGGCTCTAAAAACTGCTAGGGCAGAGCATATCCACAAACTCATAGAAAATAACCAAAACAATCCAAGGTTTTTATCTAGCACAGTGGCTAAATTAACAAATTACCAGACGCCACCTGATTCAAATATTCCACCAACGTTAAATAGTAATGACTTTATGAATTTCTTCACTGATAAAATAGATAACATTAGAAATACAATAGCGAATGTAGATTCTACAGCGTCTAACACTTCAGTTTCATCCATCGCACCCAAAGATAAACTGCAGTGCTTTACAAATATAGGACAGGAAGACCTAAATAAACTTATCACTGTATCTAAACCAACAACATGTTTATTAGATCCTGTACCCACTAAATTACTAAAAGAGCTGTTACCTGTAGCCGAAGAACCGCTTCTCAAAATCATTAACTCGTCGTTATCTTTAGGTCACGTCCCAAAACTATTCAAGCTGGTGGTTATCAAGCCTCTTATTAAGAAACCAAAACTAGATCCTAGTGTACTGGCAAATTATAGGCCTATTTCAAATCTTCCATTTATGTCTAAAATTTTAGAAAACGTTGTGTCTGCTCAATTGGGCACCTTCCTGCATAAAAATTATCTGTATGAAGAATTTCAGTCTGGTTTTAGGCCCCACCATAGCACAGAAACTGCACTTGTTAAAATTACAAATGACCTGCTCCTTGCGTCAGATCAAGGCTGCATCTCATTTCTAGTCTTACTTGATCTTAGTGCTGCGTTCGACACCATAGATCATGACATACCCATAGATCGATTACAAAGCTATAAAGGTATTCAAGGGCAGGCTCTAAGATGGTTTAGATCCTACCTGTCCGATCGCTACCATTTTGTTTACTTAAATGGGGTGTCATCTCATTTATCATCAGTAAAATATGGAGTGCCACAAGGATCCGTCCTAGGTCCCCTTCTGTTTTCAATATACATGTTCCCCTTGGTAATATTATTAGAAAATACAGAATTAGCTTCCACTGTTATGCTGATGATACTCAGCTATATATCTCAACGAGACCAGATGAAACTTCCCAATTATCTAAGCTAACAGAGTGTGTTAAAAATGTAAAAGATTGGATGACAAATAATTTTCTCCAATTAAATTCGGATAAGACAGAGATATTAATTATTGGACCAAAAAACACCACACAGAATCTTGTAGATTACAATCTGCAACTAGACGGATGTACTGTTACTTCCTCTACAGTCAGAAATCTGGGTGTTTTATTGGACAGCAATTTGTCTTTTGAAAATCATATTTCCAATGTTACAAAAACTGCATTCTTCCATCTTAGAAACATTGCCAAGCTACGAAACATGTTATCTGTTTCTGATGCAGAAAAGCTAGTTCATGCATTCATGACCTCTAGACTGGACTATTGTAATGCACTTCTAGGTGGTTGTCCTGCTTCGTCAATAAACAAGCTACAGGTAGTCCAAAATGCAGCAGCTAGAGTCCTTACGAGATCAAGAAAATATGATCATATTACCCCAATTTTACAGTCTCTGCACTGGCTACCTATTAAGTTCCGTATCAGTTACAAATTATCATTACTTACCTATAAGGCCCTAAATGGTTTAGCTCCTGCGTACCTAACTAGCCTTCTACCACGCTACAACCCATCACGCACCCTAAGGTCACAAAACGCTGGACTTTTGGTAGTTCCTAGGATAGCAAAGTCCACTAAAGGAGGTAGAGCTTTTTCACATTTGGCTCCCAAACTCTGGAATAGCCTTCCTGATAATGTTCTGGGTTCAGACACACTCTCTCTGTTTAAATCTAGATTAAAAACGCATCTCTTTCGCCAAGCATTCGAATAATGTATCTCTTAAATTGTGAGTGTAGTTGCATCTGCATTTTTATTCTTTAGCTTGGGTTAAACTAATTTTATTTTATTTTTATTTTATTTATTTTATTTCTAATTTTATTTACATCCCGTGGTAACTAGGATTTACATAAGCTCCAGTCTGGATCCAGAACACCTGAGAAGAGATGATGCTGACCCTCAGAGGACCCCAGATGATGCTAACCTTGAATCAACAAACAGAACTAACAATTATTGCTACATGTGTGACTGCATCATATAATTACTATAAATTAATAATATTGATTATTATTATTCTTTATTTTTTCTAAAATCCTGTCAAACGTGCACAAACTACAAGCTACATGTACTACTAAATATTGTAGAAACATAAATTTCTGTAAAGTTGCTTTGTAACGATTTGTATTGTAAAAAGCGCTATACAAATGAACTTGAATTGAATTGAATTGAATTGATGTAACAGCCATTACATCTGTTACAAGTTCATGCTTACATATAATTAGCTGACGTATGGTAATGCATATTTGGTGTGATGTCTGGGGAAGGGCTCCGAACTCAGGAATGGTCCAAACCTAAGCTATCCCCCATAAGTGTAGAATGATGGGGTGGATGAGGGATTGTGATAAACCATCAATGAATAGAGGTAAGTCAACTATTTATACCATGGTGTTGATTAACTTGAGTGCGCTCCACCGGTGTTAATTAGGCACTCCTCCTGAACCTTGTTAATAAAACATCATGCTAAAATTTTATTTTAACAAGCCAAGAACAGTTTTTAAAGTAAATCCCTGTGTGTTTCTCATTTTCACAATGGTTCCAAAATACATGGTCACATGACAGTAAAAGTGTACAGTTGCCAAGTAACAGGGTGGTTCAACTTACCCACTGGCTCTACTTACCCCACTCTCCCCTACTTCCATTGAAGATGAGACAGAAACAGGCTCAGAGAGTGAGCATACTCTCATCAAAACATCTACTATAAAGTCTGAAATGATTACAGAGTGTGCTGTCTTCTCGTTTGATTGTATATTTGTAACAACTAGATGATTTGTATTAAAAAGCACCCACCCCCCGGTCAGTGTTGGGAAGGTTACTTTGGAAATGTAATAGGTTACAGATTACAAGTTACCCTATTTAAAATGTAATAGTAGTGTAACTTTTTCAATTACTTTACTAAAGTAATGTAACTAATTACTTTTGAGTACTTTTTGATTACTTTTCTAAATTTGTGAAAATTAAAGAATAATAAATAAAAGCATATACATCAACTTAAATACAGATATCTAATAAGCATGTGACGTATTCGGTGTAATAAACTCCTGAAACATTGGTGTTTTTTTGAAACTGCTGTCTCTGTATATGATGATAGTTTTCTCAAAATAAGTAAAATGCACATGTAGTGACACAAAGCAGTTCTAGAAATTATGTTTATGTGCTCGTGTACTCCTATATTGAGGCGGCAGAGGTTGAAAACACTGCGAGCTTCAGTAGGCCTATGTGTAGTAAATGAAACTATGTCTTTGCCATTAATTTACAGGAGGGGCGGACTGGGGAAAAAATTCAGACTGGAAAATTCAAACTCATACAAACAAATTCATGGACAAAACTATTTTTTGTATGGACCTGATATAAAAAAGGTTTAAATCTTTAATTTGGGGACATGCAAAATAATTATAAGTTCTCTCCTGAACTGCACCTTCACTTCCATTTTTCTCTTCAGTCTCTTTATTTTGCCCTGTTATCCATCTCTCTCATGACTTTAATACTTAAGATTGAACAAAACTATACTTTACAAACAATACTCTACAATACTACAATATCTTTATAGAAAAATCCTAATATTGTACACGAGTCATGTTTTTCCCTTACAAAAATTAACCATGCTTTTATTAGCCTATATAAAAGTAAAATAACCTTGTTTTTTTTTTTTTTTTTTTTTTTGCAAATGGATTTGTATTTATTTTTTAATAAATACATTTGTAAAATAATTTTACATTTTTGGTTATCACAGTGAAACAATAGTAACCGTTTTCTCTGGATTTATAGTTAAATATTAAAATGTTAATTTTCGTAAGGGTTGTGTTGTTGTCTGTCGTAGCTCCCCCTAAACCTATAAAAAAAATCTGAATTTTTTTTCAGCTAAATGACTACTGTAACATTACAACAGATAATAATGATGTCCTTTATATAGTATTTTGAGTGATGACTGATGAGCAACGTGCTGCTGCTTGATTAAATAAATAAAAAAAAACAAAGACAAAAAATCATCTTTACAGATGAAACTGACCTGAAACCCTGAACAGTAGTTCTGCTTCTCTGCTCCAGCTGTGCGCTTCCACATTCAACTCTATTCTCTCTCTCTCTCTCTCTCTCTCTCTCTCTCTCTCTCTCTCTCTCTCTCTCTCTCTCTCTCTCTCTCTCTCTCTCTCTCTCTCTCTCTCTCTCTCTCTCTCTCTCTCTCTCTCTCTCTCGCATTGATTACTCTGAGTCTGATCCCAACCGTTTGGCGGAGGCGCGGAGAGCGCGCGAGTCATGACTAACACTTCATGACTTATTAGAGATTTAATTATCAAATGGCGGATTCGCAAATGATCACTTTAGTACATTCGGCAGGCAATTATACAATAATGATATTAAATAGTGGGGCAAAAGCTGCCAGGCCACCGGGAATTGTCCTGGTTCTCCCGGTGTCCAGTCCGCGCCTGATTTCCACAGACAGGCAGAATGTGCAAGTCATATTGCATTTTTGGGGCTTTATATTCACAGACACTAGTCGATGTCATGTTTTTGATTTAGTCATCCAAAATGTGGCATATTCCGTTTTTATTCTACGAACCATCCCGGAAATTATTAGGGCGTATGTCTCAGAATAGTCAGTGCAATTTGGGAAAGAAATCAGTTAAATCTGTATGTGGATGTGTGTAAATTTTCAAATGTAATCCCCTTTGTAATCGTAAAAAAATTCATAAGTAACTGTAATTTAATTACTCATTTTTTCGTAGTAACTGTAACTAATTACAGTTACAATAATTTTGTAATTAAATTACGTAACGCCGTTACATGTAATTAGTTACTCCCCAACACTGCCCCCTGTGCACCTTTTTTGGTTTGTGCCACTGGCCCTCAAAATATCTGTTCACGGCCCTGCTACTGGAGATATGCTTATGAATCCTTTTATTAATTATTAATTATTTAAAATACTTGTATTGGGAAAACATGGAAAAACCTTGATTTTAGCATGGTTTACTCTGCATGCAGAACCTATTTTAAGCAGTGGTGGTAAGTAACGAAGTAAAAATAAATAAAACAAATTTTTTGGGAATCTGTACTTTATTTGAGTATGTTTTATTTGCATCTACTTTCAGTCTTACTCCACTACTATATTAAAGACAAAGTTTACTTTTTACTCTGATACATTTCCCCATGCCCGCTCCAAGTATTTATTACACTGATTTGGCCAATAGTGAGCCTACGTGGTGACGTGCAACACAGACGCGCTGCACTATTACTTTACGTGAAAAAACTCGAGATCCAGAGAGAAGGAAATGAATAGTGGAATAAAGTTGTTATTTTTGGGGGGTTTTGCGCACAAAAAGTATTCTCGTCGCTTGATAAACTTAAGATTGAGCCACTGTAGTCACTTGGACTATATTAACGATCTCTTTAATAACTTTTCTGGGCCAGCAAGTTTCATTCCCGTAGAAGCCTATGGAGGAGCGATCCAGCTCTCAGATTTAATCCAAAATATCTTAATTTGTGTTCCGAAGATGAACGAAGGTCTTACAGGGTTGGGACAACATGAGGGTGAGTAATTACTGACAGAATTTTCATTTTTGGGTGAACTAACCCTTTAAAGAGGTGGTTCTTTCTCATTGATATTCTGAAACAGTCTTACTTTGTATCTTGCACATCTTCTGTTTGATGCAGCTATAATGTTATGGAACATGTCTACTGAAAGTTCAACCCCTATACTGCGATAAGGTGCTTCATTGTCTCTTTTGATTGTAAATCTAACAAATTCCTAATTGCAGTATCTAATCTCATAATTTGTTCAATTAAAACTTTGCATATCACTCCCAAAACAACTGATCTGCTTAATTATTGATATTTACAGTTAATTTGAATATTTACTTTTTACTTCCGGTACTTAAGTATGTTTTAAATCGGATACTTTTGTACTTTTGTGATGTTTAAATGGAGGACTTTCTACTTTTACTGGAGTAATTTTTTATTGACATACATCTACTTTTACTTGAGTATAACTTTTGAGTACTTTTACCACCCCTGATTTTAAGTTGCTTAAGCGAAATCAAAACGTTTATAAGACAGGTTTCTTCTTTCTTTATAATTTAGACATGTAGAACATATCCACGTTTGTGCTGTTGTGTGTGTGCTGTAGATGTAAAACTTTTAGGAATCTCATCTCAGTTGTAGGTTAGTCAATACTGGTCAGTCGTATCTGACAAAGTATCTGTGAATTAAACTGACCACTGACACCGTTAACATAAGTGAATGAAATGCAATAATCAGCTATGTGCATTCAAAGAAATAACATTTTATTAGAATTTTTCAGTATGTGTTGACACAAATGACTTTATTTGATAACTTTGTGGATACAACACAACACTGAGTTGTTAGAAAAGATGCGTAGAGCAGGGTTGCCAACTCTCACGCATCTGGCGCTTTCAGCATCAATCTCACGCTGAAGTCCAAGCGTGAGTGTCACGCCAGATGTGTGAGAGTTGGCAACCCTGGTAAAGATGTTACTGCTTGATGACACCAGAATCAGATTTCTGAACTTGTTCAATAAGCTGAACTTTCAGAAAAAAAAACAGTTTGGGGAAAAGATTCAGACTTTGCATCACTACTATCCACTGTAGTCTTCTGAGGTCAGTTTTGGTTTGTGTGTGAGCAATGAACCGTTTTCATCACAATTGATGAAAGACAAACATTTGAGAAAGCCTTGTTTTTTCCATCACTAGAGAAAACACAAGAACTCTGGAGCTGGGGTAGCACAACACATAGACAGAAACAATAATAATAACCAACGAAGGACTGAACAGAACAAGGAGTGTAATGCTGCCTTCATGTGCTAACTGAAATTTCCCAATTCCCATTTATGAAGTTGTGATTTTGAGCATATTTATTCAAGTGCTTTAATATCTGAAAGGATAAAATCTAGCATCCCATTGGTTGACAATCATACAAACATTCTCCACGCTATACATGCAGTTTGCTGACAATTCTGGAATTTTAGTCAAAAGCATGTTTATTTCACTGCTTATAAAACTTACAAAATACTTTGAATGATTGTTCACATCTATAGCCTTTAAATACACTACTTTAGCAAGAAAAAGGTATGTAGCTGTTGTGAGAACCGCATTGACAGCAGCAATGGTTGTCCCCTCCACCATGTTTAAAGTTTAAGACCCTCCAAACTCAGAAACTCTGGTATCAACATTATTTCCTGATTTCCCAGTAGTAAATATGACTTGAGAGGCCATTCACGACCAATTTCTGATTAGGAAACTCAAAATAATTCTGATTGCACGTGAAGGCAGCATAAATACTAATTAAAATGAGGGACTAATGAGTTGATAAATGGAACACAGGTGAAATGAATGACATAATCAGAGCTACTAATGAAAACAAGGTCAAAGGAACAAGAAAACCACAGACATATAACACTGTGTTTTCCTGGTGATTTATACACACTTGACATCAAGTAAAGCATAAAAGCTGAGCTCTTTCTGGAAAAACACAAAATCTTTCTTGAGATTCTGAAGGCAGTGATCTGAAAACCAAGGTGGGTTTTAGACACAGAGACCTACTGAATAACTGTCTTTAAAATCCATTGAGAATACAATGTGTGCAGTACATGAGTGCAGATGATTCACTTTTGCTGCTTATTAATTTAAGTTCATGGCAATACTGAGAAGTCTGCTGCTTCTGTTCATCGTGTTCTCCACGGGAAATGCAGCTGGTAAACCAGGTATTACTTTGTACAAACTATTCCGTTTTTAAAAGCTTGTTCTGCTGAACACTTGGCATTTTGTAGCTCTATGGAGCATGATAGTGTGAAATGTGTAGTATTTTATTGACTAGGGTTTTCATAATCCAAATAATGTTGATTTACAAGACTAACATGTAGGCCTACTGGATACGGCAGATATAGGTATACTATGCCAGGATGGATGGTCAAATTTTAGAGCCCGATGCTACAATTTCTTCTCTCAGTTGGCTACCTGGAGTGAAGCAGAGGTAAAGTTTTAGTTTTAAAGTCAGTTTTAATGTGTAGTTTTTGTTTAAGGAGAATTTCCAACTAAACGGAGCAAGTTTTGTTAGGAAATTATTAGAATAGTGTTTTTTTTTTTTTTCTTTTTTTTTTCTCTTTAGAGAAACTGTATTGCTCTGGGTGCAAATCTTGCATCTGTGCATGATGGTGAAGAAAACTATTTCCTGCTGGACCTGTTGCCTCCCTCTACACGATGTTGGATTGGTGGTCACGATGCTGTGGAAGTAAGATCAGTTGTGTGGCCTAAACAGACTTATTTGTTTGAGACAAGTGTTTCTAATGAAGATGGCTTAACCTCAAAACCAGACCAAATTCTTTCTGGTGTCCAAGTACAGAAGAGCACACTTTTAATCCCCGTCTCTGCTCTTTAGGAAGGAGAGTGGTTGTGGAGTGATGGAACTAAATTTGACTACACCAACTGGTGCGATCGTGAACCTAACAATCTAAATGTTGAGAACTGTGGAGAGCTCAACTGGACCGGTGAGAACGCCGTCTAGTTTTTACTTTCAAATATTCACCCTCCTAACATCTCATAACAAATGGTAACCTAACACTTCTCCAATAATCAGAATAATGGTTTCATTTTTCCATCCTACAGCTGACCAATGCTGGAATGATTCAACCTGTACAAACACAATGGGCTATATCTGTGTTAAAGGCCTATGAGATCACTCGCAGTCTTCCAGCTCGACTGTTACTTTGATTTGTACTACATCTAAAGTTTCTGCACTTCACAAAACGTTCTCAATTTTAAGTCCCTTAATACAGAAATGCACCTCAAATCAATAAAAGCATTAAAGCAATGTGTGTTGGTGTCCAACCAAAAGCATCTGCAATTGCGGTGAGAATATAGTTAGTATGGCATTAAGTGACGTGCTGTTGTCTTACCATGTGGATTTTGCAACTAATGCGACTCTCAGGCATAGAAGAGAAATTTGGTTGACTATCTACCCTATTCCATTATCATAGCTTGAGAATGCAGCCTAAAAAGAACTTGACTAAACGTTAATGCATTAAATATTTGAACCACTAAAGTTACTTTGATTCACTTGTTAATTACTGATTGTCAGCCTTTATCCACAAAGGCAATAGTATACATGGAAGCAATTTAAGACTTGAGTTTCAGAATCAGAAAGTGCTTTACTGGCAGATGCTTACAAATATGGTGAACTTGTTTTGGTGATGGAAGTTACACAAGCAGAATGTGTAAAAGGGGAAAAACAATATACACAATGTGAAAAATACTCAAAATACACAATTGGTATTTGTATGTACGGGGGTAAATGTATGAAAATTGTTACTTTTTATTGTCAAGTGTTCATGAGGTAGATTGCATGAAGGAAGAATCTGTCCTCTGTCTGGCCGTTCTGGAGTTCAATGCTCTGAAGCACAGACCAGACAGCAACAGTTTAAAGAGGTGTTCTGGTTGTGAGGGGTCCAGAATGATTTTGCCAGCCCTTTTGCTCACTCTGGATGAGTGCAGTTCTTGGAGAGTCCGGGGTTGTACCAGTGATTCAATCAGCAGTCCAAACTATCCACTAATGATGTTCGATTCTTGAACGAATCTTTCTTTTGAGCTGGTTCACAATAGATCAAACTGAATTGAAATTTAGTTCTGAGTTGATGACGCAGGAAGCACAGCCGAAGTAGTGCGTCTGACTCAAAAATAACAGAATGAGCCAGTTAACCCAACTGTCGAAGTTTACTGAGGATTCTGACGAGTGAGTTGCGTTGTGTGTGTATCACTGAGGACTTACGGATACGTAAAGTCTCTTTATAGCAAACAAAACATAGGCTACTGGAGATATGCTTATGAACACTTATTTAAAAAAACCTGGATTTTTATTCAAACATGCAAAAACCTGGATTTTAGCATGGTTAATTCTGCATGCAGATCATATTTTAAGTTCTTTAAGTGAAATCAAGGAGTTTATAAGACAGGTTTCTTCTTTCTTTATACTTTAGACATGTAGAACATATCCGCGTTTGTGCTGTTGTGTGTGTGCTGTAGATGTAAAACTTTTAGGAAGCTCATCAAGTTGTAGTTTAGTTAATACTGGTCAGTCGTATCTGACAAAGTATCCATAATTTAAACTGACCACTGACACCGTTAACATAAGTGAATGAAAGGCAATAATCAGCTATGTGAATTCACACAAAGAACTTTTTATTTGAATGTTTCAGTATGTGTTGACACAAATGACTTTATTTGAATGTTTCATTGATACAACACAACACTGAGTTGTTAGAAAAGATGCGTAGAGACGTTATTGCTTTATGACGCCAGACTCAATTAATCAGATTTTCATCACTACTATCCACTGTCGTCTTCTGAGGTCAGTTTTTGTGGTGTGTGTGTGTGTTCGTGAGTAATGAACCGTTTTCATCACAATTTGATGAGACTCAAACATTTCAGAAAGCCTTTGTTTGTCCATCACTAGAGAAAACACACGAACTCTAGGAACTGAAGTAGCACAACACATAGACAGAAACAATAATAATTAAAGCTGCAAGCAGCGATGAACGGGCCCTCGCACCCGGGCTCACCGGCAGCGAGTGGCTTTAGTAAATAGGTGAACGGTGAGAAATATGCATTTAAACTCATAAATATAAGTAGAATATATCAATGTTTATTCCATATATGTGCCAATCTCCCTGTTGCCAGCAGGTGGCGCTATCATTATAATGGAATGGGATATTGGCCTTCAGATGTGTTCAGGGCAGGACTCTTATCGAAAGTTTGAAGTTTGGGGAAGATTGAACATTTTACATTGAGTTACAACAACTTCTCTTGCTGTGGCGAGACATCAAATTTTGTCATGGCGTTATGGACACGCCCTTTAACAAAAACTCAAGATCTCCACAATTTAACATTGCATAGGCTTTTAGATTAGACTGACCACAAAAAAAAAACATGTCGAAGGAGCTCTAGCCTGAGTGATGGTATTTAGCACTCCCACTGCGAGATCAGCAGGTAACCGTTGAGCGCCCACACATGGAGGGACCACAACTCCGGTTGAGGGTGCCAAATCGAACCCCTGGCCTGCGAGAGGAGGTCCCTCTTCAACGGTACTGGCCACGGGGCGACATCTGCTAACTGCATCAAATCTGGGAACCATGGTTGGTTCTTCCAAAGAGGTGCTACAAGCAGTATTGAACATCTCGTTTCTCTCACCCGTTCTATCACCTGCGGAAGGAGGGAGACGGGAGGTAAAGCATAAAGCAGGCAGCACGGCCATTTCCGTGACAGCGCACTTTCGTTCTTGGAAAAGAACGCGGGGCAGTGAGCGTTTTCGTGGGATGCGAAGAGGTCCACCTCCGCCCTGCCAAATCTCTCCCACAACAGCCGGACTGTTTGCGGGTGTAGAGACCATTCGCCCGTAGGAACATTAACTCTGGACAGCCTGTCTGGACCCAGATTCTGTAGCCCAGGCACATGCACTGCCCTCAGCAAACGCACGTTGCGCTGAGCCCAAACCAGGAGGCGTTCCGCCAGCCTGTACAGGTTTCGGGACCCGAGACCGCCCTGGCGATTTATGTAGGACACCACAGGCATGTTGTCCGAACGGACTAAGACGTGGTGGTCCTTGATTTGGGGACAAAAGCGCATCAGCGCGTTCTCCACTGCCAGCATTCCCAGACAGTTGATATGATGGAGCTTTTCCCGTTCTGACCACAGGCCAAAGGACGGTCTGCCCTCGAGCAGCGCTCCCCATCCCGAAGTGGAGGCGTCCGTCGACACAATCTTCACATTCGGGGAAGTCCCCAGGCTTAAACCTGATTGGTACCAGCCGTTTGCTGTCCAGGGTTTCAGGGCTGTGACACAGCTCTGATTGACCTTGAGACACAGTCGGCCAGACACCCACGGTCTGCGCGGCACCCGCGCCTTCAGCCAGAGCCTTTGCTCCACGAGCTCCGCTCGTGATCGAGCCAGAATCAGCCAGTCGTCCAAATAATTCAGCACTCGCATGCCTCTGAGTCTGAGAGGAGCGAGCGCTGCATCCATGCACCTCGTAAACGTACGAGGAGCCCGGACAAGCCGAACGGCAGGACTGTAAACTGGTATGCCTGGCCCTCGAAACAGCTCGCAGTGAGGGCATCCGTCGTCAGCGAGCGCGAGCGCTGCATGATCTTCAGCCAGGCAGGAGACACAGATGACGTACCGGTCTCCCTCGCTGAGTGGGGCTCTGACGAGCCGCAGGAAGGCATCTTAAAAAAGACGCAAGCTCTTTTACGAGTGTGTGTCGCAGGGCGAACGCACACACATAAAGAACAGTTGCAGCCAGAGCTGCAGGGGGTGCATGCGGAGCAGGCCCAGCTGCAGAACCGGAGATGCTGAGGCCATGAGGCCCAGCACCTTCTGACAGTGTTTGAGCGAAACGGTCACGCCGCAGCGGAAAGAACTCGCTGCGCGCTGAATGCCCAACGCGCGCTGTGGTGACAGCCGTGCCGTCATGGAACACGAGTTCAGAACTATACCCAAATACAGAATCGTCTGACTGGGGTTCAGCGAACTCTTCGCCCAATTGACACTGAGACCGAGCTTCTCGAGGTGATCTAGTAAAACGGCCCTTTGCCGTGATCGAGCCAGAATCAGCCAGTCGTCCAAATAATTCAGCACTCGCATGCCTCTGAGTCTGAGAGGAGCGAGCGCTGCATCCATGCACCTCGTAAACGTACGAGGAGCCCGGACAAGCCGCACGGCAGGACTGTAAACTGGTATGCCTGGCCCTCGAAGGCGAATCTCAAATATCGCCTGTGACTTGACGCTATCTGTATTTGAAAATACGCGTCCTTCAGATCTATTGGCATGAACCAGTCCCCTCTGCGAATCTGCGCGAGGAGCTTCCTGGTCGTAAGCATTCTGAAAACTGGGTTTCATCAATGCCTTGTTCAGCTGTCTTAGATCCAGTATGGGCCTGAGACCCCCGTCTCTCTTGGGCACCAGAAAGTATCTGCTGTACAGCCCCCCCTCGCTTTGAACTCGAGACACAGGCACTACAGCCCCTTTGCTCAAGAGTTTTGATATTTCGGCCCGAAGTATGTGTGCTACTTCTGTTTTGACCGTTGTTTCGACGCGCGCTAAAAAGCACGGAGGGCGTCAAAAAAACTGTAGCGAGTAGCCTACTGTAGCGAGTTTATAATGCCTAGCACCCAATCCGAAACCCCTGGAAGCGCTGACCATGCATCTGCATGAATGGCTAAAGGCTGGATGCGAAGCGCGCTCTGTTGACTGGGCAACGGCGGCGCTTGCGTGCCCTGCACCATGGGCGTTACGCCTGTGGCGTTTGAGGCGGGGAGCGCACTGATCACAGTGGGCAGATCGCTCGTCCTCGACCCCATCCCGGTGCTTAACCGATTGGGGGAGGGCTGAGCGGGTCCCGTGGGACTCGTGATGTCTGCGAGTAACTGTGGGCTGCAAGCGTGCACATTTACCACTTTCAACTCGCTGTCTGCCTGGGCAGAACGTACGTGCATGGGTTTCACTTTTACAGAAACCACGCGCCGTGTGTGACCTAGTGTATGTGGGCACTGAGGAGTGGGCACGTTTACTATGTGGCGCGCGTGACCGATCTGAGTCGATCTTATGTGCGCGAGCCCTGTGTGCAGGGCTGTGCTTACATGTGGAGATGGGCACTGAGGAGTGGGCATCGTCACTACATTTATAGCACCATCGGCCGTGGCCGGACGAACGTGCACGGGTTTTGTTTTTACAGAAACCACATGACGCGTGTGACATAGTGATTGTGGGCACTGAGGAGTGGGCACGTTTACTATGTAGTGCGCGCGATCGACTTAAGTCGCTTTCATGGGCGCGGGCCCTATGTGCAGGGCTGTGCTTACATGTGGAGATGGGCACTGAGAAGTAGGCATCGTCACTACATTTATAGCACCATCGGCCGTGGCCGGACAAACGTGCGCGGGTTTCGTTTTCACAGAAAGCACATGACGCGTGTGACATAGTGATTGTGGGCACTGAGGAGTGGGCACGTTTACTATGTAGTGCGCGCGATCGACTTGAGTCGCTTTTATGGGCGCGAGCCCTGTGTGAAGGGCTGTGCTTACATGTGGAGATGGGCACTGAGCAGTGGGCATCGTCACTACATTTATAGCACCATCGGCCGTGGCCGGGACACCAGAAATTACACCTTTTTCGGGAAATATCTGGGTAGCCATGGTAACGGTTTCTGTGTGCAGGCAAGCGGGCAACCGCAGGCTTGCGCATTGCACAAGAAGCTGAAACAGTCACAATCCCTGGAACTGAAACAGCGGCGCGCTTAGGTGAGAGTTCGGTCGCGGCGACTCGTACACCGGCGCTTTCCTAGGATGGCTTCGGGGGTCCCGGCCTCACCGTAATTCTCTGCCGCGGTCCCCGCAGGCTCAGAGAAAAAGGCCAGGCGAGTCCTCAGAGTCACCATGGCAACAGCTCGCAGTGAGGGCATCCGCCGTCAGCGAGCGCGAGCGCTGCATGATCTTCAGCCAGGCAGGAGACACAGATGACGTACCGGTCTCCCTTGCTGAGTGGGGCTCTGACGAGCCGCAGGAAGGCATCTTAAAAAAGACGCAAGCTCTTTTACGAGTGTGTGTCGCAGGGCGAACGCACACACATAAAGAACAGTTGGATATAACAGAATTAAAAGGATATAGGTGCCGGACAGCGCAGCAGGAACGGCAGTGGAAGGCGGCGAAGGCCAGCAGCTTCAGAATGGCTCGTCCCGCTGATATGCTTCTCAGATGGCGCTTGCTTCCTTCGTGATCCAGCGATGCGTGAGCTTCGCTGAAGAGATGAAAAATCAGGCGAGTCAGCCTTTTCGAGCTCCTTTTATAGGTTGGGCCACATCCGTTTCGGCGGGAAATGGCATTATTGGTCTGATGTTGCATCAGCCTGCGCTCGATAGGCTGTGCAGTTGCCGCAGAACAAGCCAATGAGCGAACGAGCCGTCTCGCCTATGGCTGTGTACTGCTGCAAATGCGCTTTACAAAAATACAAAATTAAGGATAATTTTTTGCTTCAGTATTTCGTGAAAAGAGACTTTTTCCCGTAGCGTCTTAGCTAAGACACAGTACGAGAGAGCACTCGTAAGAGAACATAGCTCAAGGCACACTCCGTTGAAAGTGTATAGTGGCGTGACATTCAGCCAAGTATGGTGACCCATACTCAGAATTTGTGCTCTGCATTTAACCCATCCGAAATGCACACACATACAGAGCAGTGAACACACACACACACACTGTGAGCATACACCCAGAGCAGTGGGCAGCCATTTATGCTGCAGCGCCCAGGGAGCAGTTGGGGGTTCGATGCCTTGCTCAAGGGCCATAAGTCGTGGTATTGAAGGTGGAGAGAGAACTGTACATGCACTCCCCCCACCCACAATTCCTGCCGGCCCGGGATTTGAACTCACAACCTTTCGATTGGGAGCCCGACTCTCTAACCATTAGGCCACGACTTCCCACAAAGTAGGTGGCTCTACCGAGCCATTTTGCCACACCCGATGGAATATTGGCCCTTAGATGTGTTCAGGCCAGGACTCTTATCACACATGTGAAGTTTGGGGAAGATTCATAACATCTTTTATTCCCATGGCGAGAAATCGAACTTTGTCACGGCGCCATGGACACGCCTTTCAACGAAAACTCAAGATCTTCACAACTTAACATCGCACGGGCCTTTAGATTAGACTGACCACAAAAATACATTAATGTCAAAAGATTTCTAGGAGTAGTTAGTCGCAGCGTAAAACATGTCACTTCCTGTTGCCAGCAGGTGGCGCTATGACTATAACTGAAAATGGGCATGTAGATCTGTTAAGGGCAGAAGTCTTATCTAACATGTGAAGTTTGGGGCAGATTGGACATTGTATGCCTGAGTTACAACAACTTCCTTTTTCATGGCGAAACATCAAAATTTGTCAGGCCGCCATGGACACGCCCTTTAACGAAACCTCAAGATCTTCGCAATTTAAGATCGCAAAGGGCTTTAGATTACACTGACCAAGTTTGGTGTTGATCTGAATAAATCTCTAGGAGGAGTTCGTTAAAGTACAACCCCTGATAATGGCAAAAACAACACCAATTTTTCAGGGAAAATTCAAAATAACCGACTTCCTGTTGGGATTCGAATTTCGTACCAACAGACTTCTTTGTAGGTATTGGTGTGCTACATGTGCGTACCGATTTTCGTACATGTACTTGAAACATAGCTCGAGGCGCACTCCGTTGAATGTGTATAGGTGGCGCTATCGAGGCATTTTGCCACACGCAATGGAATATTGGCCTTCAGATGTGTTCAGGCCAGGACTCTTATTACACATGTGAAGTTTGGGAAAGATCAGACATTTTATGCCTGAGTTATAACATATTTAATTATCATGGCGAGACTTTGAACTTTGTCAAGGCGTCATGGACACGCCCCTTAACGAAAACTCAAGATCTTCACAATTTAACATCGCACAGGCCTTTAGATTAGACTGACCACAAAAAAGACATTGATGTCAAAAATTTCTCGGAGTAGTTTGTCGCAGCGTAAAATATGTCTCTTCCTGTTGCCAATAGGTGGCGCTATGACTATAACTGAATATGTGCATGTCAATCTGTTCAGGTCAAGAGTCTTATCCAACATGTGAAGTTTAGGGCAGATTGGACATTGTATGTCTGAGTTATAGCAACTTCCTGTCTCATGGCGAATCATCGAAATTATGAATCATCACACACACGCCCTTCAACAAAAACTCAAAATCTTCACAATTTAACATCACAAAGGCCTATAGATTAGGCATACCAAATATGGTGTTGATCTGAATGAATCTCTAGGAGGCCATTACATCTGTTACAAGTTCATGTTTACATATAATTAGCTGACGTATGGTAATGCATATTTGGTGTGATGTCTGGGGAAGGGCTCCGAGCTCAGGAATGGTCCAAACCTAAGCTACCCCCCATAAGTGTAGAATGATGGGGTGGATGAGGGATTCTGATAAACCATCAATGAATAGAGGTAAGTCAACTATTTATACCATGGTGTTGATTAACTTGAGTGCGCTCCACCGGTGTTAATTAGGCACTCCTCCCGAACCTTGTTAATAAAACATCATGCAAACATTTTATTTTGACAAGCCAAAAACAGTTTTTAAAGTAAATCCCCCGTGTGTTTCTCATTTTCACAGTCAAGCAGAAATGATGGGTGGTTCCAAAATACATGGTCACATGACAGTAAAAGTGTACATTTGCCAAGTAACAGGGTGGTTCAACTTACCCACTGGCTCAACTTACCCCACTCTCCCCTACTTCCATTGAAGATGAGACAGAAACCGGCTCAGAGAGTGAGCATACTCTCATCAAAACCCCCGGTGCCCCTTTTTTGATTTGGGCCACTGCCCCTCAAAATATCTGTTCACGGCCCTGCTACTGGGATATGCTTATGAATCATTTTATTATAAAGACTTGTATTGGGAAAACATGGAGAAACCTGAATTTTAGCATGGTTTATTCTGCATGCAGATCCTATTTTAATTTTTTTAAGCGAAATCAAAACGTTTATAAGACATGTTTCTTCTTTCTTTATACTTTATACTTTAGACATGTAGAACATATCCACGTTTGTGCTGTTGTGTGTGTGTTGTAGATGTAAAACTTTTAGGAATCTCATCTAAGTTGTATGTTAGTCAATACTGGTCAGTCGTATCTGACAAAGTATCTGTGAATTAAACTGACCACTGACACCATTAACGTAAGTGAATGAAAGGCAATAATCAGCTATATGCATTCAAAGAAATAACTTTTTATTTGAATAAAAATTATTCGAATTTTATTCGAATGTGTTGACACAAATGACTTTTTTTGAATGCTTCGTTGATACAACACAACACTGAGTTGTTAGAAAAGATGCGTAGAGCAGGGTTGCCAACTCTCACGCATCTGGCGCTTTCAGCATCAATCTCACGCTGAAGTCCAAGCGTGAGTGTCACGCCAGATGCGTGAGAGTTGGCAACCCTGGTAGAGACGTTATTGTTTTATGACGCCAGAATCTGATTTCTGAACTTGTTCAATAAGCTGAACTGTCAGAAAAAAAAAAACAGTTTGGGGAAAACATTCAGACTTTGCATCACTACTATCCACTGTAGTCTTCTGAAACATTTCAGAAAGCCTTGTTTTTTCATCACTAGAGAAAACACAAGAACTCTAGGAGCTGGGGTAGCACAACACATAGACACAAACAATAACAATAACCAATGAAGGACTGAACAGAACAAGGAGTGTAATGCTGCATTCATGTGCTAACTGAAATTTCCCATTTCCCATTTATGAAGTTGTGATTTTGAGCTTATTGTATTCAAGTGCTTTAATATCTGAAAGAATAAAATCAGGCATCCCATTGGATGACAATCATACAAACATTCTCCACGCTATACATGCAGTTTGCTGACAATTCTGGAATTTTATTCAAATGCATGCTTATTTCACTGCTTATAAAACATATAAAGTACTTTGAATGATTGTTCACATCTATAGCCTTTAAATACACTACTTTAGCAAGAAAAAGGTATGTAGCTGTTGTGAGAACCGCATTGACAGCAGCAATGGTTGTCCCCTCCACCATGTTTAAAGTTTAAGACCCTCCAAACTCAGAAACTCTGTTATCAACATTATTTCCTGATTTCCCAGTAGTAAATATGACTTGAGAGGCATTCATGACCAATTTCTGATTAGGAAACTCAAGATAATACCGATTGCACGTGAAGGCAGCATAAATACTAATTAAAATGAGGGACTAATGAGTTGATAAATGGAACACAGGTGAACTGAATGACATAATCAGAGCTACTAATGAAAACAAGGTCAAAGGAACAAGAAAACCACAGACATATAACACTGTGTTTTCCTGGTGATTTATACACACTTGACATCAAGTAAAGCATAAAAGCAGAGCTCTTTCTGGAAAAACACAAAATCTTTATTGAGATTCTGAAGGCAGTGATCTGAAAACCAAGGTGAGTTTTAGACACCGAGACCTACTGAATAACTGTCTTTAAAATCCATTGAGAATACAATGTGTGCAGTACATGAGTGCAGATGATTCACTTTTGCTGCTTATTAATTTAAGTTCATGGCAATGCTGAGAAGTCTGCTGCTTCTGTTCATCGTGTTCTCCACGGGAAATGCAGCTGGTAAACCAGGTATTACTTTGTACAAACTACTATTCCATTTTTAAAAGCTTGTTCTGCTGAACACTGGCATTTTGTAGCTCTATGGAGCATGATAGTGTGAAATGTATAGTATTTTATTGACTAGGGTTTTCATAATCCAAATAATGTTCATTTACAAGACTAACATGTAGGCCTACTGGATACGGCAGATATAGGTATACTATGCCAGGATGGATGGTCAAATTTTGGAGCCCGATGCTACAATTTCTTCTCTCAGTTGGCTACCTGGAGTGAAGCAGAGGTAAAGTTTTAGTTACGAGTCAGTTTTAATGTGTGGTTTTTAAGGAGAATTTCCAACTAAACGGAGCAAGTTTTGTTAGGAAATTATTAGAATAGTTTTTTTTTTTTTTTTCTTTTTTTTCTCTTTAGAGAAACTGTATTGCTCTGGGTGCAAATCTTGCATCCGTGCATGATGATGAAGAAAACTATTTCCTGCTGGACCTGTTGCCTCCCTCTACACGATGTTGGATTGGTGGTCACGATGCTGTGGAAGTAAGATCAGTTGTGTGGCCTAAACAGACTTATTTGTTTGAGACCAGTGTTTCTAATGAAGATGGCTTAACCTCAAACCCTGACTAAATTCTTTCTGGTGTCCAAGTACAGAAGAGCACTCTTTTTAATCCCCGTCTCTGCTCTTTAGGAAGGAGAGTGGTTGTGGAGTGATGGAACTAAATTTGACTACACCAACTGGTGCGATCGTGAACCTAACAATCTAAATGTTGAGAACTGTGGAGAGCTCAACTGGACCTGTGAGAAGTCGTCTAGTTTTTACTTTCAAATATTCACCCTCCTAACATCTCATAACAAATGGTAACCTAACACTTCTCCAATAATCAGAATAATGGTTTCATTTTTCCATCCTACAGCTGACCAATGCTGGAATGATTCAACCTGTACAAACACAATGGGCTATATCTGTGTTGAAGGCCTATGAGATCACTCGCAGTCCTCCAGCTCGACTGTTACTTTGATTTGTACTACATCTAAAGTTTCTGCACTTCACAAAACGTTCTCAACTTTAAATCCCTTAATACTGAAATGCACCTCAAATCAATAAACGCATTAAAGCAAACAATGTGTGTTGGTGTCCAACCAAAAGCATCTGCAATTGTGGTGAGAATATAGTTAGTATGGCATTAAGTGACGTGCTGTTGTCTTACCATGTGGATTTTGCTACTAATGCGACTCTCAGGCATAGAAGAGAAATTTGGTTGACTATCTACCCTATTCCATTATCATAGCTTGAGAATGCAGCCTAAAAAGAACTTGACTAAACGTTAATGCATTAAATATTTGAACCACTAAAGTTACTTTGATTCACTTGTTAATTACTGATTGTCAGCCTTTATCCACAAAGGCAATAGTATACATGGAAGCAATTTAAGACCTGAGTTTCAGAATCAGAAAGTGCTTTACTGGCAGATGCTTACAAATATGGTGAACTTGTTTTGGTGATGGAAGTTACACAAGCAGAATGTGTAAATGGGGAATAACAATATACACAATGTGAAAAATACTCAAAATACACAATTGGTATTTGTATGTACGGGGGTAAATGTATGAAAATTGTTACTTTTTATTGTCAAGTGTTCATGAGGTTGATTGCATGAAGGAAGAATCTGTCCTCTGTCTGGCCGTTCTGGAGTTCAATGCTCTGAAGCACAGACCAGACAGCAACAGTTTAAAGAGGTGTTCTGGGTGTGAGGGGTCCAGAATGATTTTGGCAGCCCTTTTGCTCACTCTGGATGAGTGCAGTTCTTGGAGAGTCGGGGGTTGTACCAGTGATTCACTCAGCAGTCCAAACTATCCACTAATGATGTTCGATTCTTGAACAAATCTTTCTTTTGAGCTGGTTCACAATAGATCAAACTGAATTGAACTTTACTTCTGGGTTGAGGACGCAGGGCGCACAGCCGAAGTAGCACGTCCGACTCAAAGATAACAGAATGAGCCGGTTTACCCAACTGTCGAAGTTTTCAAAGGATTGCCGAGGATTGTGACGAGTGAGTTGCGATACGTGTATATCACTTAAGCCCGGTGCCCCTTTTACCTCATCGGCTGAGTTGCCCCTCTCACACTGTAAATATGAATACAAAGCTCCAGTAGTTTTCATCCCCAGCTCTTAATGCATCGTGTTTCCTTCTGGAGCATCAGTGAATGTTTGAATCTTTTTAAATAGTTGTGTTTGAGTGCCTCAAATTATGGAAGGCATTTTCTGCCAAATTTAAATAAATAAATGAAATGATTAAAATTAAAACCAGATTAACTCTTTTATTACAGAAAACTGTACGCAAAATATGTGACAAAATTGAGAAGGAAATTAAATGATTTCATTTTCAGGTGACATACCTGTCAAATTGAAAAATAAAATGCAGTTGGTGATTTCACATTTCATTTTCAATACAGTCTCGAGGCAAGACTGCCAATATTAAAATGAAAAGCAAACATGAAAAAGAAACTACACATACAGTTTTTACAAAGCTCTTTATTAACGCTCACGCAATAATAGTGACACAATTCAAATTTAAATGTAAATTTTACTTGTCATTTTAATTCCTCTTTTATTTCACTGTTTTCATTTTCGTTTTCATTTTCAAAGACAACCTGCATGCAAATTATATGTTAATGAGTGGGTGTGGCTTATTCAAGTAACGGCGCTAGAGACAATCGTCGAAGTCTCGTGTGCATGAGTTGAATGGTGGTTGAAACAATGTGTGAAACGACATTAAAATGTGAATATATTGTAATCGAGACATGGCGAATCTGTTAGTGAGCTTTTGTGGGAAGCTGCTGCAGCATTAGAACGTGGAAGAAACAACCAGCCTGACCAGCATTCGTCAAACCCTCGACCCACTGCAGTTCCTCGGCCTGAGCCTCCACGAGACTCCCCGGAAAATCTGCTGTCCGCTGAGTTTGTGACGGCTGCAAAATGTCCAAGTGTATCCAAGATTCAACTCGTAGCAAAATGAAGTCATTATCATCCGAAATGTTTGCTAGCTGGTTTAATTCTGCTGCTATACTGGCCATGACCGCCATTATAGCTCCTCCACGTAACAACGTAATTGAGCCACACCCACTCATTAACATATAATTTGCATGCAGGTTGTCTTTGAAAATGAAAACGAAAATGAAAACAGTGAAATAAAAGAGGAATTAAAATGAGAAGTAAAATTTACATTTAAATTTGAATTGTGTCACTATTATTGCGTGAGCGTTAATAAAGAGCTTTGTAAAAACTGTATGTGTAGTTTCTTTTTCACGTTTGCTTTTCATTTTAATATTGGCAGTCTTGCCTCGAGACTGTATTGAGAATGAAATGTGAAATCACCAATTGCATTTTATTTTTCAATTTGACAGGTATGTCACCTGAAAATGAAATCATTTAATTTCATTCTCAATTTTGTCACATATTTTGCGTACAGTTTTCTGTAATGAAATCGTTATTCTGGTTTTAATTTTAATTTTAATCATTTCATTTATTTATTTAAATTTGGCAGAAAATGCCTTCCATATCAAATGTCCTCATTGTGAAAATATGTATCTCAAAATCATAGTATGATTTCTCTTATTTTTTGAAAAATACTCACATTTTCACAGATTCCGCAAGGGGTTCCCAAACTTTCGAGCCCCACTGTATAATATTTAGTAGTTTGTCACACTTTAATTCTTGCAATCAAGTATATTTCCCATTATAATCCCTTGTCTTGATACTAGTAATCTATCATTTCCATATTTTATTAAAACCGTATTAATAGTAGGCCTATAAATAGTAAATAATAATAATATAAATAGTCTAAATTAGTTGTTTGTAAGAAATTAATATAAATGTATGCTGTAAAATATTAAATTAATTGTCTAATAGGGGCGAGTGAAAGTATTCCTATCATTTTAAATGATCAAAATGTATCTATGATAAAGGGTAAAAAAAATATGGCTTCTCATTAAAAAGTGTTCCCATGGCTCAGTTTGCCCCGGGTTAGGGGTAAGTTGACCCGATTTGAGTCAGTGGGTAAAATGCACCGTCTGGGTGTAAAAAGACCATCTGGTCAAATCTGATTCAAACACATGTAAAATAATTAATAATAATAATAAACTAATTTGATAATAATATCCTTTTACAAAGATTCATATTTATTTTCATGAAGTTAACTTTAACAACATAAAACCAACCAAATGAAATTTCAATTTAAATATTTCATGCCATTTGCATATTTAATGTTTGCATTTTTAAGATTAAAATTGTAGCCTGCCTAAAAACAGACTAAACCGAGAGTTTGTTGGCCATTACCGACTACAGATGGAAAGCTATATCTGAATATAATGTGATAAAGCATTTTCTGGTTCATTTCAGAGAAGGATTTGGTGCACTTCCACACTGACCCTATCAAATAAACTACAAAATATGTATTCTATGATCAAATAAACCAGTAATATCACATTAAAATGCCAGTTTATAATTCAGAGATTTAACTTAACTACAGTGCCTTATGGTGGGGTAAGTTAAAATGCTGACTTAATTTACCCCACAGCATTTGGCTCACTTTGCCCCATAGCTTCCATAAAAATAAAAAATAAGAACAGCTACTGTTGCTTACTAATTTAAGATAATATTTAGCTAAATGATTTGCATGGTTTTATATGTTGCTAAATCATCTATATGTATCATGAATATTTTTAGACCTGGATAAATTTGCTTTGATGTAACAGCCATTACATCTGTTACAGGTTCATGCTTACATATAATTAGCTGACGTATGGTAATGCATATTTGGCGTGATGTCTGGGGAAGGGCTCCGAACTCAGGAATGGTCCAAACCTAAGCTATCCCCCATAAGTGTAGAATGATGGGGTGGATGAGGGATGCTGATAAACCATCAATGAATAGAGGTAAGTCAACTATTTATACCATGGTGTTGATTAACTTGAGTGCGCTCCACCGGTGTTAATTAGGCACTCCTCCCGAACCTTGTTAATAAAACATCATGCTGAAATTGTATTTTAACAAGCCAAGAACAGTTTTTAAAGTAAATCCCTGTTTGTTTCTCATTTTCACAATGGTTCCAAAATACATGGTCACATGACAGTAAAAGTGTACCGTTGCCAAGTAACAGGGTGGTTCAACTTACCCACTGGCTCAACTTATCCCACTCTCCCCTACTTCCATTGAAGATGAGACAGAAACAGGCTCAGAGAGTGAGCATACTCTCATCAAAACATCTACTTTAAAGTCTACTAAAAAATGATTACAGAGTGTGCTGTCTTCTCGTTTGATTGTATATTTGTAACAACTAGATGATTTGTATTAAAAAGCACCCACCCACCGGTGCTCATTTTTTGGTTTGGGCCACTGGCCCTCAAAATATCAGTTCACGGCCCTGCTACTGGAGATATGCTTATGAATCCTTTTATTAAAAATACTTGTATTGGGAAAACATGGAAAAACTTTAATTTTAGCATGGTTTATTCTGCATGCAGAACCTATTTTAAGCAGTGGTGGTAAGTAACGAAGTAAAAATACTTTGTTACTTTAAGTATTTTTTTCGGGAATCTTTACTTTACTTGAGTATGTTTTATTTGCATCTACTTTCAGTCTTACTCCACTACTATATTAAAGACAAAGTTTACTTTTTACTCTGATACATTTCCCCATGCCCGCTCCAAGTATTTATTACACTGATTTGGCCAATAGTGAGCCTACGTGGTGACGTGCAACACAGACGCGCTGCACTATTACTTTACGTGAAAAAACTCAAAGCCCAGAGAGAAGGAAATGAATAGTGGAATAAAGTTGTTATTTTTGGGGGGTTTTGCGCACAAAAAGTATTCTCGTCGCTTGATAAACTTAAGATTGAGCCACTGTAGTCACTTGGACTATATTAACGATCTCTTTAATAACTTTTCTGGGCCAGCAAGTTTCATTCCCGTAGAAGCCTATGGAGGAGCGATCCAGCTCTCAGATTTAATCCAAAATATCTTAATTTGTGTTCCGAAGATGAACGAAGGTCTTACAGGGTTGGGACAACATGAGGGTGAGTAATTACTGACAGAATTTTCATTTTTGGGTGAACTAACCCTTTAAAGAGGTGGTTCTTTCTCATTGATATTCTGAAACAGTCTTACTTTGTATCTTGCACATCTTCTGTTTGATGCAGCTATAATGTTATGGAACATGTCTACTGAAAGTTCAACCCCTATACTGCGATAAGGTGCTTCATTGTCTCTTTTGATTGTAAATCTAACAAATTCTTAATTGCAGTATCTAATCTCATCATTTGTTCAATTAAAACTTTGCATATCACTCCCAAAACAACTGATCTGCTTAATTATTGATATTTACAGTTAATTTGAATATTTACTTTTTATTTACGGTACTTAAGTATGTTTTAAATCGGATACTTTTGTACTTTTGTGATGTTTGAATGGAGGACTTTCTACTTTTACTGGAGTATTTTTTTATTTACATGCATCTACTTTTACTTGAGTATAACTTTTGAGTACTTTTACCACCCCTGATTTTAAGTTGTTTAAGCGAAATCAAAACGTTTATAAGACAGGTTTCTTCTTTCTTTATAATTTAGACATGTAGAACATATCCACGTTTGTGCTGTTGTGTGTGTGCTGTAGATGTAAAACTTTTAGGAATCTCATCTAAGTTGTAGGTTAGTCAATACTGGTCAGTCGTATCTGACATAAAGTATCTGTGAATTAAACTGACCACTGACACCATTAACGTAAGTGAATGAAAGGCAATAATCAGCTATGTGCATTCAAAGAAATAACTTTTTATTAGAATTTTTCAGTATGTGTTGACACAAATGACTTTATTTGAATACTTTGTGGATACAACACAACACTGAGTTGTTAGAAAAGATGAGTAGAGCAGGGTTGCCAACTCTCACGCATCTGGCGCTTTCAGCATCAATCTCACGCTGAAGTCCAAGCGTGAGTGTCACGCCAGATGCGTGAGAGTTGGCAACCCTGGTAAAGATGTTACTGCTTGATGACACCAGAATCAGATTTCTGAACTTGTTCAATAAGCTGAACTTTCAGAAAAAAAAAACAGTTTGGGGAAAAGATTCAGACTTTGCATCACTACTATCCACTGTAGTCTTCTGAGGTCAGTTTTGGTTTGTGTGTGAGCAATGAACCATTTTCATCACAATTGATGAAAGACAAACATTTGAGAAAGCCTTGTTTTTTCCATCACTAGAGAAAACACAAGAACTCTGGAGCTGGGGTAGCACAACACATAGACAGAAACAATAATAATAACCAACGAAGGACTGAACAGAACAAGGAGTGTAATGCTGCCTTCATGTGCTAACTGAAATTTCCCAATTCCCATTTATGAAGTTGTGATTTTGAGCATATTTATTCAAGTGCTTTAATATCTGAAAGGATAAAATCTAGCATCCCATTGGTTGACAATCATACAAACATTCTCCACGCTATACATGCAGTTTGCTGACAATTCTGGAATTTTAGTCAAAAGCATGTTTATTTCACTGCTTATAAAACATACAAAATACTTTAGCCTAGCCTTTAAATACACTACTTTAGCAAGAAAAAGGTATGTAGCTGTTGTGAGAACCGCATTGACAGCAGCAATGGTTGTCCCCTCCACCATGTTTAAAGTTTAAGACCCTCCAAACTCAGAAACTCTGGTATCAACATTATTTCCTGATTTCCCAGTAGAAAATATGACTTGAGAGGCCATTCACGACCAATTTCTGATTAGGAAACTCAAAATAATTCTGATTGCACGTGAAGGCAGCATAAATACTCATTAAAATGAGGGACTAATGAGTTGATAAATGGAACACAGGTGAAATGAATGACATAATCAGAGCTACTAATGAAAACAAGGTCAAAGGAACAAGAAAACCACAGACATATAACACTGTGTTTTCCTGGTGATTTATACACACTTGACATCAAGTAAAGCATAAAAGCAGAGCTCTTTCTGGAACACCACAAAATCTTTCTTGAGATTCCGAAGGCAGTGATCTGAAAACCAAGGTGAGTTTTAGACACCGAGACCTACTGAATAACTGTCTTTAAAATCCATTGAGAATACAATGTGTGCAGTACATGAGTGCAGATGATTCACTTTTGCTGCTTATTAATTTAAGTTCATGGCAATGCTGAGAAGTCTGCTGCTTCTGTTCATCGTGTTCTCCACGGGAAATGCAGCTGGTAAACCAGGTATTACTTTGTACAAACTACTATTCCGTTTTTAAAAGCTTGTTCTGCTGAACACTTGGCATTTTGTAGCTCTATGGAGCATGATAGTGTGAAATGTATAGTATTTTATTGACTAGGGTTTTCATAATCCAAATAATGTTGATTTACAAGACTAACATGTAGGCCTACTGGATACGGCAGATATAGGTATACTATGCCAGGATGGATGGTCAAATTTTAGAGCCCGATGCTACAAATTCTTCTCTCAGTTGGCTACCTGGAGTGAAGCAGCGGTAAAGTTTTAGTTACAAGTCAGTTTTAATGTGTAGTTTTTGTTTAAGGAGAATTTCC
The DNA here is from genome assembly GCF_963082965.1 of Carassius carassius. Taxonomy (NCBI): domain Eukaryota; kingdom Metazoa; phylum Chordata; class Actinopteri; order Cypriniformes; family Cyprinidae; genus Carassius; species Carassius carassius. The sequence continues at coordinate 33,568,668 of NC_081771.1, forward strand.
AACTAAACGGAGCAAGTTTTGTTAGGAAATTATTAGAATAGTTTTTTTTTGTTTTTTTTTCTCTTTAGAGAAACTGTATTGCTCTGGGTGCAAATCTTGCATCCGTGCATGATGATGAAGAGAACTTTTTCCTGCTGGACCTGTTGCCTCCCTCTACACGATGTTGGATTGGTGGTCACGATGCTGTGGAAGTAAGATCAGTTGTGTGGCTTAAACAGACTTATTTGTTTGAGACCAGTGTTTCTAATGAAGATGGCTTAACCTCAAACCCTGACTAAATTCTTTCTGGTGTCCAAGTACAGAAGAGCACTCTTTTTAATCCCCGTCTCTGCTCTTTAGGAAGGAGAGTGGTTGTGGAGTGATGGAACTAAATTTGACTACACCAACTGGTGCGATCGTGAACCTAACAATCTAAATGTTGAGAACTGTGGAGAGCTCAACTGGACTGGTGAGAAGTCGTCTAGTTTTTACTTTCAAATATTCACCCTCCTAACATCTCATAACAAATGGTAACCTAACACTACTCCAATAATCAGAATAACGGTTTCATTTTTCCATCCTACAGCTGACCAATGCTGGAATGATTCAACCTGTACAAACACAATGGGCTATATCTGTGTTGAAGGCCTATGAGATCACTCGCAGTCCTCCAGCTCGACTGTTACTTTGATTTGTACTACATCTAAAGTTTCTGCATTTCACAAAACGTTCTCAACTTTAAATCCCTTAATACTGAGACGCACCTCAAATCAATAAAAGCATTAAAGCAAACCATGTGTGTTGGTGTCCAACCAAAAGCATCTGCAATTGTGGTGAGAATATAGTTAGTATGGCATTAAGTGACGTGCTGTTGTCTTACCATGTGGATTTTGCAACTAATGCGACTCTCAGGCATAGAAGAGAAATTTGGTTGACTATCTACCCTATTCCATTATCATAGCTTGAGAATGCAGCCTAAAAAGAACTTGACTAAACGTTAATGCATTAAATAGTAGAACAGCTAAAGTTACTTTGATTCACTTGTTAAATACTGATTGTCAGCCTTTATCCACAAAGGCAATAGTATACATGGAAGCAATTTAAGACCTGAGTTTCAGAATCAGAAAGTGCTTTACTGGCAGATGCTTACAAATATGGTGAACTTGTTTTGGTGATGGAAGTTACACAAGCAGAATGTGTAAATGGGGAATAACAATATACACAATGTGAAAAATACTCAAAATACACAATTGGTATTTGTATGTACGGGGGTAAATGTATGAAAATTGTTACTTTTTATTGTCAAGTGTTCATGAGGTTGATTGCATGAAGGAAGAATCTGTCCTCTGTCTGGCCGTTCTGGAGTTCAATGCTCTGAAGCACAGACCAGACAGCAACAGTTTAAAGAGGTGTTCTGGGTGTGAGGGGTCCAGAATGATTTTGCCAGCCCTTTTGCTCACTCTGGATGAGTGCAGTTCTTGGAGAGTCGGGGGTTGTACCAGTGATTCACTCAGCAGTCCAAACTATCCACTAATGATGTTCGATTCTTGAACAAATCTTTCTTTTGAGCTGGTTCACAATAGATCAAACTGAATTGAACTTTACTTCTGGGTTGAGGACGCAGGGCGCACAGCCGAAGTAGCACGTCCGACTCAAAGATAACAGAATGAGCCGGTTTACCCAACTGTCGAAGTTTTCAAAGGATTGCCGAGGATTGTGACGAGTGAGTTGCGATACGTGTATATCACTTAAGCCCGGTGCCCCTTTTACCTCATCGGCTGAGTTGCCCCTCTCACACTGTAAATATGAATACAAAGCTCCAGTAGTTTTCACCCCCAGCTCTTAATGCATCGTGTTTCCTTCTGGAGCATCAGTGAATGTTTGAATCTTTTTAAATAGTTGTGTTTGAGTGCCTCAAATCATGGAAGGCATTTTCTGCCAAATTTAAATAAATAAATGAAATGATTAAAATTAAAACCAGATTAACTCTTTTATTACAGAAAACTGTACGCAAAATATGTGACAAAATTGAGAAGGAAATTAAATGATTTCATTTTCAGGTGACATACCTGTCAAATTGAAAAATAAAATGCAGTTGGTGATTTCACATTTCATTTTCAATACAGTCTCGAGGCAAGACTGCCAATATTAAAATGAAAAGCAAACGTGAAAAAGAAACTACACATACAGTTTTTACAAAGCTCTTTATTAACGCTCACGCAATAATAGTGACACAATTCAAATTTAAATGTAAATTTTACTTGTCATTTTAATTCCTCTTTTATTTCACTGTTTTCATTTTCGTTTTCATTTTCAAAGACAACCTGCATGCAAATTATATGTTAATGAGTGGGTGTGGCTTATTCAAGTAACGGCGCTAGAGACAATCGTCGAAGTCTCGTGTGCATGAGTTGAATGGTGGTTGAAACAATGTGTGAAACGACATTAAAATGTGAATATATTGTAATCGAGACATGGCGAATCTGTTAGTGAGCTTTTGTGGGAAGCTGCTGCAGCATTAGAACGTGGAAGAAACAACCAGCCTGACCAGCATTCGTCAAACCCTCGACCCACTGCAGTTCCTCGGCCTGAGCCTCCACGAGACTCCCCGGAAAATCTGCTGTCCGCTGAGTTTGTGACGGCTGCAAAATGTCCAAGTGTATCCAAGATTCAACTCGTAGCAAAATGAAGTCATTATCATCCGAAATGTTTGCTAGCTGGTTTAATTCTGCTGCTATACTGGCCATGACCGCCATTATAGCTCCTCCACGTAACAACGTAATTGAGCCACACCCACTCATTAACATATAATTTGCATGCAGGTTGTCTTTGAAAATGAAAACGAAAATGAAAACAGTGAAATAAAAGAGGAATTAAAATGAGAAGTAAAATTTACATTTAAATTTGAATTGTGTCACTATTATTGCGTGAGCGTTAATAAAGAGCTTTGTAAAAACTGTATGTGTAGTTTCTTTTTCACGTTTGCTTTTCATTTTAATATTGGCAGTCTTGCCTCGAGACTGTATTGAGAATGAAATGTGAAATCACCAATTGCATTTTATTTTTCAATTTGACAGGTATGTCACCTGAAAATGAAATCATTTAATTTCATTCTCAATTTTGTCACATATTTTGCGTACAGTTTTCTGTAATGAAATCGTTATTCTGGTTTTAATTTTAATTTTAATCATTTCATTTATTTATTTAAATTTGGCAGAAAATGCCTTCCATATCAAATGTCCTCATTGTGAAAATATGTATCTCAAAATCATAGTATGATTTCTCTTATTTTTTGAAAAATACTCACATTTTCACAGATTCCGCAAGGGGTTCCCAAACTTTCGAGCCCCACTGTATAATATTTAGTAGTTTGTCACACTTTAATTCTTGCAATCAAGTATATTTCCCATTATAATCCCTTGTCTTGATACTAGTAATCTATCATTTCCATATTTTATTAAAACCGTATTAATAGTAGTTCTATAAATAGTAAATAATAATAATATAAATAGTCTAAATTAGTTGTTTGTAAGAAATTAATATAAATGTATGCTGTAAAATATTAAATTAAATGTCTAATAGGGGCGAGTGAAAGTATTCCTATCATTTTAAATGATCAAAATGTATCTATGATAAAGGGTTCAAAAAATATGGCTTCTCATTAAAAAGTGTTCCCATGGCTCAGTTTGCCCCGGGTTAGGGGTAAGTTGACCCGATTTGAGTCAGTGGGTAAAATGCACCGTCTGGGTGTAAAAAGACCATCTGGTCAAATCTGATTCAAACACATGTAAAATAATTAATAATAATAATAAACTAATTTGATAATAATATCCTTTTACAAAGATTCATATTTATTTTCATGAAGTTAACTTTAACAACATAAAACCAACCAAATGAAATTTCAATTTAAATATTTCATGCCATTTGCATATTTAATGTTTGCATTTTTAAGATTAAAATTGTAGCCTGCCTAAAAACAGACTAAACCGAGAGTTTGTTGGCCATTACCGACTACAGATGGAAAGCTATATCTGAATATAATGTGATAAAGCATTTTCTGGTTCATTTCAGAGAAGGATTTGGTGCACTTCCACACTGACCCTATCAAATAAACTACAAAATATGTATTCTATGATCAAATAAACCAGTAATATCACATTAAAATGCCAGTTTATAATTCAGAGATTTAACTTAACTACAGTGCCTTATGGTGGGGTAAGTTAAAATGCTGACTTAATTTACCCCACAGCATTTGGCTCACTTTGCCCCATAGCTTCCATAAAAATAAAAAATAAGAACAGCTACTGTTGCTTACTAATTTAAGATAATATTTAGCTAAATGATTTGCATGGTTTTATATGTTGCTAAATCATCTATATGTATCATGAATATTTTTAGACCTGGATAAATTTGCTTTGATGTAACAGCCATTACATCTGTTACAGGTTCATGCTTACATATAATTAGCTGACGTATGGTAATGCATATTTGGCGTGATGTCTGGGGAAGGGCTCCGAACTCAGGAATGGTCCAAACCTAAGCTATCCCCCATAAGTGTAGAATGATGGGGTGGATGAGGGATGCTGATAAACCATCAATGAATAGAGGTAAGTCAACTATTTATACCATGGTGTTGATTAACTTGAGTGCGCTCCACCGGTGTTAATTAGGCACTCCTCCCGAACCTTGTTAATAAAACATCATGCTGAAATTGTATTTTAACAAGCCAAGAACAGTTTTTAAAGTAAATCCCTGTTTGTTTCTCATTTTCACAATGGTTCCAAAATACATGGTCACATGACAGTAAAAGTGTACCGTTGCCAAGTAACAGGGTGGTTCAACTTACCCACTGGCTCAACTTACCCCACTCTCCCCTACTTCCATTGAAGATGAGACAGAAACAGGCTCAGAGAGTGAGCATACTCTCATCAAAACATCTACTTTAAAGTCTACTAAAAAATGATTACAGAGTGTGCTGTCTTCTCGTTTGATTGTATATTTGTAACAACTAGATGATTTGTATTAAAAAGCACCCACCCACCGGTGCCCATTTTTTGGTTTGGGCCACTGACCCTCAAAATATCAGTTCACGGCCCTGCTACTGGAGATATGCTTATGAATCCTTTTATTAAAAATACTTGTATTGGGAAAACATGGAAAAACTTTAATTTTAGCATGGTTTATTCTGCATGCAGAACCTATTTTAAGCAGTGGTGGTAAGTAACGAAGTAAAAATACTTTGTTACTTTAAGTATTTTTTTCGGGAATCTTTACTTTACTTGAGTATGTTTTATTTGCATCTACTTTCAGTCTTACTCCACTACTATATTAAAGACAAAGTTTACTTTTTACTCTGATACATTTCCCCATGCCCGCTCCAAGTATTTATTACACTGATTTGGCCAATAGTGAGCCTACGTGGTGACGTGCAACACAGACGCGCTGCACTATTACTTTACGTGAAAAAACTCAAAGCCCAGAGAGAAGGAAATGAATAGTGGAATAAAGTTGTTATTTTTGGGGGGTTTTGCGCACAAAAAGTATTCTCGTCGCTTGATAAACTTAAGATTGAGCCACTGTAGTCACTTGGACTATATTAACGATCTCTTTAATAACTTTTCTGGGCCAGCAAGTTTCATTCCCGTAGAAGCCTATGGAGGAGCGATCCAGCTCTCAGATTTAATCCAAACTATCTTAATTTGTGTTCCGAAGATGAACGAAGGTCTTACAGGGTTGGGACAACATGAGGGTGAGTAATTACTGACAGAATTTTCATTTTTGGGTGAACTAACCCTTTAAAGAGGTGGTTCTTTCTCATTGATATTCTGAAACAGTCTTACTTTGTATCTTGCACATCTTCTGTTTGATGCAGCTATAATGTTATGGAACATGTCTACTGAAAGTTCAACCCCTATACTGCGATAAGGTGCTTCATTGTCTCTTTTGATTGTAAATCTAACAAATTCTTAATTGCAGTATCTAATCTCATCATTTGTTCAATTAAAACTTTGCATATCACTCCCAAAACAACTGATCTGCTTAATTATTGATATTTACAGTTAATTTGAATATTTACTTTTTATTTACGGTACTTAAGTATGTTTTAAATCGGATACTTTTGTACTTTTGTGATGTTTGAATGGAGGACTTTCTACTTTTACTGGAGTATTTTTTTATTTACATGCATCTACTTTTACTTGAGTATAACTTTTGAGTACTTTTACCACCCCTGATTTTAAGTTGTTTAAGCGAAATCAAAACGTTTATAAGACAGGTTTCTTCTTTCTTTATAATTTAGACATGTAGAACATATCCACGTTTGTGCTGTTGTGTGTGTGCTGTAGATGTAAAACTTTTAGGAATCTCATCTAAGTTGTAGGTTAGTCAATACTGGTCAGTCGTATCTGACATAAAGTATCTGTGAATTAAACTGACCACTGACACCATTAACGTAAGTGAATGAAAGGCAATAATCAGCTATGTGCATTCAAAGAAATAACTTTTTATTAGAATTTTTCAGTATGTGTTGACACAAATGACTTTATTTGAATACTTTGTGGATACAACACAACACTGAGTTGTTAGAAAAGATGAGTAGAGCAGGGTTGCCAACTCTCACGCATCTGGCGCTTTCAGCATCAATCTCACGCTGAAGTCCAAGCGTGAGTGTCACGCCAGATGCGTGAGAGTTGGCAACCCTGGTAAAGATGTTACTGCTTGATGACACCAGAATCAGATTTCTGAACTTGTTCAATAAGCTGAACTTTCAGAAAAAAAAAACAGTTTGGGGAAAAGATTCAGACTTTGCATCACTACTATCCACTGTAGTCTTCTGAGGTCAGTTTTGGTTTGTGTGTGAGCAATGAACCATTTTCATCACAATTGATGAAAGACAAACATTTGAGAAAGCCTTGTTTTTTCCATCACTAGAGAAAACACAAGAACTCTGGAGCTGGGGTAGCACAACACATAGACAGAAACAATAATAATAACCAACGAAGGACTGAACAGAACAAGGAGTGTAATGCTGCCTTCATGTGCTAACTGAAATTTCCCAATTCCCATTTATGAAGTTGTGATTTTGAGCATATTTATTCAAGTGCTTTAATATCTGAAAGGATAAAATCTAGCATCCCATTGGTTGACAATCATACAAACATTCTCCACGCTATACATGCAGTTTGCTGACAATTCTGGAATTTTAGTCAAAAGCATGTTTATTTCACTGCTTATAAAACATACAAAATACTTTGAATGATTGTTCACATCTATAGCCTTTAAATACACTACTTTAGCAAGAAAAAGGTATGTAGCTGTTGTGAGAACCGCATTGACAGCAGCAATGGTTGTCCCCTCCACCATGTTTAAAGTTTAAGACCCTCCAAACTCAGAAACTCTGGTATCAACATTATTTCCTGATTTCCCAGTAGAAAATATGACTTGAGAGGCCATTCACGACCAATTTCTGATTAGGAAACTCAAAATAATTCTGATTGCACGTGAAGGCAGCATAAATACTAATTAAAATGAGGGACTAATGAGTTGATAAATGGAACACAGGTGAAATGAATGACATAATCAGAGCTACTAATGAAAACAAGGTCAAAGGAACAAGAAAACCACAGACATATAACACTGTGTTTTCCTGGTGATTTATACACACTTGACATCAAGTAAAGCATAAAAGCAGAGCTCTTTCTGGAACACCACAAAATCTTTCTTGAGATTCCGAAGGCAGTGATCTGAAAACCAAGGTGAGTTTTAGACACCGAGACCTACTGAATAACTGTCTTTAAAATCCATTGAGAATACAATGTGTGCAGTACATGAGTGCAGATGATTCACTTTTGCTGCTTATTAATTTAAGTTCATGGCAATGCTGAGAAGTCTGCTGCTTCTGTTCATCGTGTTCTCCACGGGAAATGCAGCTGGTAAACCAGGTATTACTTTGTACAAACTACTATTCCGTTTTTAAAAGCTTGTTCTGCTGAACACTTGGCATTTTGTAGCTCTATGGAGCATGATAGTGTGAAATGTATAGTATTTTATTGACTAGGGTTTTCATAATCCAAATAATGTTGATTTACAAGACTAACATGTAGGCCTACTGGATACGGCAGATATAGGTATACTATGCCAGGATGGATGGTCAAATTTTAGAGCCCGATGCTACAAATTCTTCTCTCAGTTGGCTACCTGGAGTGAAGCAGCGGTAAAGTTTTAGTTACAAGTCAGTTTTAATGTGTAGTTTTTGTTTAAGGAGAATTTCCAACTAAACGGAGCAAGTTTTGTTAGGAAATTATTAGAATAGTTTTTTTTTGTTTTTTTTTCTCTTTAGAGAAACTGTATTGCTCTGGGTGCAAATCTTGCATCCGTGCATGATGATGAAGAGAACTTTTTCCTGCTGGACCTGTTGCCTCCCTCTACACGATGTTGGATTGGTGGTCACGATGCTGTGGAAGTAAGATCAGTTGTGTGGCTTAAACAGACTTATTTGTTTGAGACCAGTGTTTCTAATGAAGATGGCTTAACCTCAAACCCTGACTAAATTCTTTCTGGTGTCCAAGTACAGAAGAGCACTCTTTTTAATCCCCGTCTCTGCTCTTTAGGAAGGAGAGTGGTTGTGGAGTGATGGAACTAAATTTGACTACACCAACTGGTGCGATCGTGAACCTAACAATCTAAATGTTGAGAACTGTGGAGAGCTCAACTGGACTGGTGAGAAGTCGTCTAGTTTTTACTTTCAAATATTCACCCTCCTAACATCTCATAACAAATGGTAACCTAACACTACTCCAATAATCAGAATAACAGTTTCATTTTTCCATCCTACAGCTGACCAATGCTGGAATGATTCAACCTGTACAAACACAATGGGCTATATCTGTGTTGAAGGCCTATGAGATCACTCGCAGTCCTCCAGCTCGACTGTTACTTTGATTTGTACTACATCTAAAGTTTCTGCATTTCACAAAACGTTCTCAACTTTAAATCCCTTAATACTGAGACGCACCTCAAATCAATAAAAGCATTAAAGCAAACCATGTGTGTTGGTGTCCAACCAAAAGCATCTGCAATTGTGGTGAGAATATAGTTAGTATGGCATTAAGTGACGTGCTGTTGTCTTACCATGTGGATTTTGCAACTAATGCGACTCTCAGGCATAGAAGAGAAATTTGGTTGACTATCTACCCTATTCCATTATCATAGCTTGAGAATGCAGCCTAAAAAGAACTTGACTAAACGTTAATGCATTAAATAGTAGAACAGCTAAAGTTACTTTGATTCACTTGTTAAATACTGATTGTCAGCCTTTATCCACAAAGGCAATAGTATACATGGAAGCAATTTAAGACCTGAGTTTCAGAATCAGAAAGTGCTTTACTGGCAGATGCTTACAAATATGGTGAACTTGTTTTGGTGATGGAAGTTACACAAGCAGAATGTGTAAATGGGGAATAACAATATACACAATGTGAAAAATACTCAAAATACACAATTGGTATTTGTATGTACGGGGGTAAATGTATGAAAATTGTTACTTTTTATTGTCAAGTGTTCATGAGGTTGATTGCATGAAGGAAGAATCTGTCCTCTGTCTGGCCGTTCTGGAGTTCAATGCTCTGAAGCACAGACCAGACAGCAACAGTTTAAAGAGGTGTTCTGGGTGTGAGGGGTCCAGAATGATTTTGCCAGCCCTTTTGCTCACTCTGGATGAGTGCAGTTCTTGGAGAGTCGGGGGTTGTACCAGTGATTCACTCAGCAGTCCAAACTATCCACTAATGATGTTCGATTCTTGAACAAATCTTTCTTTTGAGCTGGTTCACAATAGATCAAACTGAATTGAACTTTACTTCTGGGTTGAGGACGCAGGGCGCACAGCCGAAGTAGCACGTCCGACTCAAAGATAACAGAATGAGCCGGTTTACCCAACTGTCGAAGTTTTCAAAGGATTGCCGAGGATTGTGACGAGTGAGTTGCGATACGTGTATATCACTTAAGCCCGGTGTCCCTTTTACCTCATCGGCTGAGTTGCCCCTCTCACACTGTAAATATGAATACAAAGCTCCAGTAGTTTTCACCCCCAGCTCTTAATGCATCGTGTTTCCTTCTGGAGCATCAGTGAATGTTTGAATCTTTTTAAATAGTTGTGTTTGAGTGCCTCAAATCATGGAAGGCATTTTCTGCCAAATTTAAATAAATAAATGAAATGATTAAAATTAAAACCAGATTAACTCTTTTATTACAGAAAACTGTACGCAAAATATGTGACAAAATTGAGAAGGAAATTAAATGATTTCATTTTTAGGTGACATACCTGTCAAATTGAAAAATAAAATGCAGTTGGTGATTTCACATTTCATTTTCAATACAGTCTCGAGGCAAGACTGCCAATATTAAAATGAAAAGCAAACGTGAAAAAGAAACTACACATACAGTTTTTACAAAGCTCTTTATTAACGCTCACGCAATAATAGTGACACAATTCAAATTTAAATGTAAATTTTACTTGTCATTTTAATTCCTCTTTTATTTCACTGTTTTCATTTTCGTTTTCATTTTCAAAGACAACCTGCATGCAAATTATATGTTAATGAGTGGGTGTCATTATAATCCCTTGTCTTGATACTAGTAATCTATCCTTTCCATATTTTATTAAAACCGTATTAATAGTAGGCCTATAAATAGTAAATAATAATCATATAAATAGTCTAAATTAGTTGTTTGTAAGAAATTAATATAAATGTATGCTGTAAAATATTAAATTAAATGTCTAATAGGGGCGAGTGAAAGTATTCCTATCATTTTAAATGATCAAAAAGTATCTATGACAAAGGGTTCAAAAAATATGGCTTCTCATTAAAAAGTGTTCCCATGGCTCAGTTTGCCCCGGGTTAGGGGTAAGTTGACCCGATTTGAGTCAGTGGGTAAAATGCACTATCTGGGTGTAAAAAGACCATCTGGTCAAATCTGATTCAAAAACATGTAAAATAATTAATAATAATAATAAACTAATTTGATAATAATATCCTTTTACAAAGATTCATATTTATTTTCATGAAGTTAACTTTAACAACATAAAACCAACCAAATGAAATTTCAATTTAAATATTTCATGCCATTTGCATATTTAATGTTTGCATTTTTAAGATTAAAATTGTAGCCTGCCTAAAAACAGACTAAACCGAGAGTTTGTTGGCCATTACCGACTACAGATGGAAAGCTATATCTGAATATAATGTGATAAAGCATTTTCTGGTTCATTTCAGAGAAGGATTTGGTGCACTTCCACACTGACCCTATCAAATAAACTACAAAATATGTATTCTATGATCAAATAAACCAGTAATATCACATTAAAATGCCAGTTTATAATTCAGAGATTTAACTTAACTACAGTGCCTTATGGTGGGGTAAGTTAAAATGCTGACTTAATTTACCCCACAGCATTTGGCTCACTTTGCCCCATAGCTGCCATAAAAATAAAAAATAAGAACAGCTACTGTTGCTTACTAATTTAAGATAATATTTAGCTAAATGATTTGCATGGTTTTATATGTTGCTAAATCATCTATATGTATCATGAATATTTTTAGACCTGGATAAATTTGCTTTGATGTAACAGCCATTACATCTGTTACAGGTTCATGCTTACATATAATTAGCTGACGTATGGTAATGCATATTTGGTGTGATGTCTGGGGAAGGGCTCCGAACTCAGGAATGGTCCAAACCTAAGCTACCCCCCATAAGTGTAGAATGATGGGGTGGATGAGGGATGCTGATAAACCATCAATGAATAGAGGTAAGTCAACTATTTATACCATGGTGTTGATTAACTTGAGTGCGCTCCACCGGTGTTAATTAGGCACTCCTCCCGAACCTTGTTAATAAAACATCATGCTGAAATTGTATTTTAACAAGCCAAGAACAGTTTTTAAAGTAAATCCCTGTTTGTTTCTCATTTTCACAATGGTTCCAAAATACATGGTCACATGACAGCAAAAGTGTACCGTTGCCAAGTAACAGGGTGGTTCAACTTACCCACTGGCTCAACTTACCCCACTCTCCCCTACTTCCATTGAAGATGAGACAGAAACAGGCTCAGAGAGTGAGCATACTCTCATCAAAACATCTACTTTAAAGTCTACTAAAAAATGATTACAGAGTGTGCTGTCTTCTCGTTTGATTGTATATTTGTAACAACTAGATGATTTGTATTAAAAAGCACCCACCCACCGGTGCCCATTTTTTGGTTTGGGCCACTGGCCCTCAAAATATCAGTTCACGGCCCTGCTACTGGAGATATGCTTATGAATCCTTTTATTAAAAATACTTGTATTGGGAAAACATGGAAAAACTTTAATTTTAGCATGGTTTATTCTGCATGCAGAACCTATTTTAAGCAGTGGTGGTAAGTAACGAAGTAAAAATACTTTGTTACTTTAAGTATTTTTTTCGGGAATCTTTACTTTACTTGAGTATGTTTTATTTGCATCTACTTTCAGTCTTACTCCACTACTATATTAAAGACAAAGTTTACTTTTTACTCTGATACATTTCCCCATGCCCGCTCCAAGTATTTATTACACTGATTTGGCCAATAGTGAGCCTACGTGGTGACGTGCAACACAGACGCGCTGCACTATTACTTTACGTGAAAAAACTCGAGGCCCAGAGAGAAGGAAATGAATAGTGGAATAAAGTTGTTATTTTTGGGGGGTTTTGCGCACAAAAAGTATTCTCGTCGCTTGATAAACTTAAGATTGAGCCACTGTAGTCACTTGGACTATATTAACGATCTCTTTAATAACTTTTCTGGGCCAGCAAGTTTCATTCCCGTAGAAGCCTATGGAGGAGCGATCCAGCTCTCAGATTTAATCCAAAATATCTTAATTTGTGTTCCGAAGATGAACGAAGGTCTTACAGGGTTGGGACAACATGAGGGTGAGTAATTACTGACAGAATTTTCATTTTTGGGTGAACTAACCCTTTAAAGAGGTGGTTCTTTCTCATTGATATTCTGAAACAGTCTTACTTTGTATCTTGCACATCTTCTGTTTGATGCAGCTATAATGTTATGGAACATGTCTACTGAAAGTTCAACCCCTATACTGCGATAAGGTGCTTCATTGTCTCTTTTGATTGTAAATCTAACAAATTCTTAATTGCAGTATCTAATCTCATCATTTGTTCAATTAAAACTTTGCATATCACTCCCAAAACAACTGATCTGCTTAATTATTGATATTTACAGTTAATTTGAATATTTACTTTTTATTTACGGTACTTAAGTATGTTTTAAATCGGATACTTTTGTACTTTTGTGATGTTTGAATGGAGGACTTTCTACTTTTACTGGAGTATTTTTTTATTTACATGCATCTACTTTTACTTGAGTATAACTTTTGAGTACTTTTACCACCCCTGATTTTAAGTTGTTTAAGCGAAATCAAAACGTTTATAAGACAGGTTTCTTCTTTCTTTATAATTTAGACATGTAGAACATATCCACGTTTGTGCTGTTGTGTGTGTGCTGTAGATGTAAAACTTTTAGGAATCTCATCTCAGTTGTATGTTAGTCAATACTGGTCAGTCGTATCTGACATAAAGTATCTGTGAATTAAACTGACCACTGACACCATTAACGTAAGTGAATGAAAGGCAATAATCAGCTATGTGCATTCAAAGAAATAACTTTTTATTAGAATTTTTCAGTATGTGTTGACACAAATGACTTTATTTGAATACTTTGTGGATACAACACAACACTGAGTTGTTAGAAAAGATGAGTAGAGCAGGGTTGCCAACTCTCACGCATCTGGCGCTTTCAGCATCAATCTCACGCTGAAGTCCAAGCGTGAGTGTCACGCCAGATGCGTGAGAGTTGGCAACCCTGGTAAAGATGTTACTGCTTGATGACACCAGAATCAGATTTCTGAACTTGTTCAATAAGCTGAACTTTCAGAAAAAAAAAACAGTTTGGGGAAAAGATTCAGACTTTGCATCACTACTATCCACTGTAGTCTTCTGAGGTCAGTTTTGGTTTGTGTGTGAGCAATGAACCGTTTTCATCACAATTGATGAAAGACAAACATTTGAGAAAGCCTTGTTTTTTCCATCACTAGAGAAAACACAAGAACTCTGGAGCTGGGGTAGCACAACACATAGACAGAAACAATAATAATAACCAACGAAGGACTGAACAGAACAAGGAGTGTAATGCTGCCTTCATGTGCTAACTGAAATTTCCCAATTCCCATTTATGAAGTTGTGATTTTGAGCATATTTATTCAAGTGCTTTAATATCTGAAAGGATAAAATCTAGCATCCCATTGGTTGACAATCATACAAACATTCTCCACGCTATACATGCAGTTTGCTGACAATTCTGGAATTTTAGTCAAAAGCATGTTTATTTCACTGCTTATAAAACTTACAAAATACTTTGAATGATTGTTCACATCTATAGCCTTTAAATACACTACTTTAGCAAGAAAAAGGTATGTAGCTGTTGTGAGAACCGCATTGACAGCAGCAATGGTTGTCCCCTCCACCATGTTTAAAGTTTAAGACCCTCCAAACTCAGAAACTCTGGTATCAACATTATTTCCTGATTTCCCAGTAGAAAATATGACTTGAGAGGCCATTCACGACCAATTTCTGATTAGGAATACAATGTGTGCAGTACATGAGTGCAGATGATTCACTTTTGCTGCTTATTAATTTAAGTTCATGGCAATGCTGAGAAGTCTGCTGCTTCTGTTCATCGTGTTCTCCACGGGAAATGCAGCTGGTAAACCAGGTATTACTTTGTACAAACTACTATTCCATTTTTAAAAGCTTGTTCTGCTGAACACTGGCATTTTGTAGCTCTATGGAGCATGATAGTGTGAAATGTATAGTATTTTATTGACTAGGGTTTTCATAATCCAAATAATGTTGATTTACAAGACTAACATGTAGGCCTACTGGATACGGCAGATATAGGTATACTATGCCAGGATGGATGGTCAAATTTTAGAGCCCGATGCTACAAATTCTTCTCTCAGTTGGCTACCTGGAGTGAAGCAGAGGTAAAGTTTTAGTTACAAGTCAGTTTTAATGTGTAGTTTTTGTTTAAGGAGAATTTCCAACTAAACGGAGCAAGTTTTGTTAGGAAATTATTAGAATAGTTTTTTTTTGTTTTTTTTTCTCTTTAGAGAAACTGTATTGCTCTGGGTGCAAATCTTGCATCCGTGCATGATGATGAAGAGAACTTTTTCCTGCTGGACCTGTTGCCTCCCTCTACACGATGTTGGATTGGTGGTCACGATGCTGTGGAAGTAAGATCAGTTGTGTGGCTTAAACAGACTTATTTGTTTGAGACCAGTGTTTCTAATGAAGATGGCTTAACCTCAAACCCTGACTAAATTCTTTCTGGTGTCCAAGTACAGAAGAGCACTCTTTTTAATCCCCGTCTCTGCTCTTTAGGAAGGAGAGTGGTTGTGGAGTGATGGAACTAAATTTGACTACACCAACTGGTGCGATCGTGAACCTAACAATCTAAATGTTGAGAACTGTGGAGAGCTCAACTGGACCTGTGAGAAGTCGTCTAGTTTTTACTTTCAAATATTCACCCTCCTAACATCTCATAACAAATGGTAACCTAACACTACTCCAATAATCAGAATAACGGTTTCATTTTTCCATCCTACAGCTGACCAATGCTGGAATGATTCAACCTGTACAAACACAATGGGCTATATCTGTGTTGAAGGCCTATGAGATCACTCGCAGTCTTCCAGCTCGACTGTTACTTTGATTTGTACTACATCTAAAGTTTCTGCATTTCACAAAACGTTCTCAACTTTAAATCCCTTAATACTGAGACGCACCTCAAATCAATAAACGCATTAAAGCAAACAATGTGTGTTGGTGTCCAACCAAAAGCATCTGCAATTGTGGTGAGAATATAGTTAGTATGGCATTAAGTGATGTGCTGTTGTCTTACCATGTGGATTTTGCAACTAATGCGACTCTCAGGCATAGAAGAGAAATTTGGTTGACTATCTACCCTATTCCATTATCATAGCTTGAGAATGCAGCCTAAAAAGAACTTGACTAAACGTTAATGCATTAAATATTTGAACCACTAAAGTTACTTTGATTCACTTGTTAATTACTGATTGTCAGCCTTTATCCACAAAGGCAATAGTATACATGGAAGCAATTTAAGACTTGAGTTTCAGAATCAGAAAGTGCTTTACTGGCAGATGCTTACAAATATGGTGAACTTGTTTTGGTGATGGAAGTTACACAAGCAGAATGTGTAAATGGGGAATAACAATATACACAATGTGAAAAATACTCAAAATACACAATTGGTATTTGTATGTACGGGGGTAAATGTATGAAAATTGTTACTTTTTATTGTCAAGTGTTCATGAGGTAGATTGCATGAAGGAAGAATCTGTCCTCTGTCTGGCCGTTCTGGAGTTCAATGCTCTGAAGCACAGACCAGACAGCAACAGTTTAAAGAGGTGTTCTGGGTGTGAGGGGTCCAGAATGATTTTGCCAGCCCTTTTGCTCACTCTGGATGAGTGCAGTTCTTGGAGATTTGGGGGTTGTACCAGTGATTCACTCAGCAGTCCAAACTATCCACTAATGATGTTCAATTCTTGAACGAATCGTTCTTTTGAGCTGGTTCACAATAGATCAAACTGAATTGAAATTTAGTTCTGAGTTGATGACGCAGGAAGCACAGCCGAAGTAGCACGTCCGACTCAAAGATAACAGAATGAGCCGGTTTACCCAACTGTCGAAGTTTACTGAGGATTCTGACGTGTGAGTTGCGTTGTGTGTGTATCACTGAGGACTTACGGATACGTAAAGTCTGTTTATAGCAAACAAAACATAGGCTACTGGAGATATGCTTATGAACACTTTTATTTAAAAAAAACCTGGATTTTTATTCAAACATGCAACAACCTGGATTTTAGCATGTTTAATTCTGCATGCAGATCATATTTTAAGTTCTTTAAGTGAAATCAAGGAGTTTATAAGGTTTATTCTTTCTTTATACTTTAGAAATGTAGAACATATCCGCGTTTGTGCTGTTGTGTGTGTGCTGTAGATGTAAAACTTTTAGGAAGCTCATCAAGTTGTAGTTTAGTTAATAGTGGTCAGTTGTATCTGACATAAAGTATCCATAATTTAAACTGACCACTGACACCGTTAACTTAAGTGAATGAAAGGCAATAATCAGCTATGTGCATTCACACAAAGAACTTTTTATTTGAATGTTTCAGTATGTGTTGACACAAACGACTTTATTTGAATGTTTCATTGATACAACACAACACTGAGTTGTTAGAAAAGATGCGTAGAGACGTTATTGCTTGATGACGCCAGACTCAATTAATCAGATTTTGGACTCTGAATTTTCATCACTACTATCCACTGTAGTCTTCTGAGGTCCGTTTTTGTGGTGTGTGTGTGTGTGTGTGTGTGTGTTCGTGAGTAATGAACCGTTTTCATCACAATTTGATGAAAGACTCAAACATTTCAGAAAGCCTTGTTTTTCCATCACTAGAGAAAACACACAAACTCTAGGAGCTGAAGTAGCACAACACATAGACAGAAACAATAATAATTAAAGCTGCAAGCAGCGATGAACGGGCCCTCGCACCCGGGCTCACCGGCAGCGAGTGGCTTTAGTAAATTACATTACATTTATTCATTTAGCAGACGCTTTTATCCAAAGCGACTTACAGATGAGGACAGTGGAAGCAATCAAAAACAACAAAAAGAGCAATGATATATAAGTGCTATAACAAGTCTCAGTTAGGTTAACACAGTACACGTAGCATGGGATTTTAAATAATATAATATAAAGAAAACAGATAGAATAAAAAAAGAATAGAGCAGGCTAGTGTTAGAGGTCTTTACACATGCACACACACACATACACACACATACAATTGCATAATTAATGAAAAGAAAATAGAATATAAAAAGATTAGAAAGGTAGTTAGATTTTTTTAAAGAATAGAATTAGAATAGTGAGTGTTAAAGTTAGAGGGTCAAATAAAGATGGAAGAGATGTGTTTTAAGCCGATTCTTGAAGATGGCTAAGGACTCAGCTGTCCGGATTGAGTTGGGGAGGTTCCACCAGGAGGAACATTTAATTTAAAAGTCCGTAAAAGTGACTTTGTGCTTCTTTGGGATGGCACAATCAAGCGACGTACACTTGCAGAATGCAAGCTTCTAGAGGGCACATAAGTCTGAAGTAACAAATTTAGGTAAATAGGTGCAGAGCCAGTGGTAGTTTTGTAGGCAAACATCAATGCCTTGAATTTTATAAGAGCAGCTATTGGAAGCCAGTGCAAATTGATAAACAGAGGTGTGACATGTATTATTTTTGGCTCATTAAAAATTAATCTTCTGAATTAATTGTAAAGGTTTGATAGAATTGGCTGGAAGACCTGCCAAAAGGCCATTGCAATAGACCAGCCTGGAAAGAACAAGAGCTTGAACAAGGAGTTGTGCAGCATGTTCCCAAAGAAAGGGCTTGATCTTCTTGATGTTGAATAAAGCAAATCTGCAGGATCGGACAGTTTTAGCAATGTGGTCTCAGAAAGTCAGCTGATCATCAATCATATTTCCAAGGCTTCTAGCTGTTTTTGAAGGAGTTATGGTTGATGTGCCTAACTTGATGGTGAAATTGTGATGAAACGATGGGTTTGCTGGAATCACAAGTAGTTCTGTCTTGGCAAGGTTGAGTTGAAGGTGATGGTCCATCATCAAGGAAGAAATGTCTGTTAGACAAGCTGAGATGCGAATAGCTACCGTCGGATCATCAGGATGGAATGAGAGGTAGAGTTGGGTGTCATCAGCATAGCAGTGGTATGAAAAGCCATGTTTCTGAATGACAGAACCTAATGATGCCATGTAGACAGAGAAGAGAAGTGGTCCAAGAACTGAGCCCTGAGGCACCCCAGTAGTTAGATGTTGTGACTTGGACACCTCACCTCTCCAAGATACCTTGAAGGACCTATCTGATAGGTAAGATTCAAACCATTGAAGTGTGGTTCCTGAGATGCCTTTTGCCAGTAGGGATGATAGGAGGATCTGGTGGATAACCGTGTCAAAAGCAGCGGACAGATGAAGCAGGATAAGTACTGAAGATTTGGATTCCGCTCTTGCCAGTCTTAGAGCTTCAAAAACTGAGAGCAAGGCAGTCTCAGTTGAATGTCCACTTCTGAAGCCAGATTGGTTGCTGTCAAGGAGGTTGTTGTGTGTGAGAAATGTAGAGACTTGGTTGAACACAGCTAGATCACGTGTTTTTGCAATGAAAGGAAGAAGGGAAACCGGTCTGTAGTTCTCTAAAAGAGATGAGTTGAGGTTGGGTTTTTTAAGTAGTGGAGTTATACGTGCCTGTCTAAACGATGAGGGAAAAACACCAGTGTGGAGGGATGTGTTGATGATGTGAGTGAGTGCAGGTACAACTGCAGGAGAAATGGCTTGAAGGAGATGAGATGGAATAGGATCAAGCAAGTTGTAGGGTGATTAGAAAGGATGAGTTTTGAGACTTCTGCCTCAGAGAGTGAAGAGAAGGATGTAATGAGTGTAAGTTTTCTGGTGATATGAGCTTGTCTGATTGTGGTGTGGAAAATTGTGCACTAATGTGTTTAATTTTATTAATGAAAAACGTTGCAAAGTCGTCAGCTATTAGAGATGAAGAAGGAGGGGGAGGAGGAGGACAAAGAAGTGAGGAAAATGTTTTAAAAAGCATGCGAGAGTTAGACGAATTGTTAATTTTGTTATGGTAGTATGTCATTTTAGCAGTGGAGACATTAGCAGAGAAAGAAGATAGGAGTGACTGATACACATTAAGGTCAGTAGTATTTCTGGATTTGCGCCACATCCTTTCAGCAGCTCTAAGCTTAGAACGGTGTTCGCGTAGAACATCAGATAACCAAGGGGCAGAAGGGGTGGTACGGCTGGCCTGGAAGATAAGGGGCAAACAGTGTCTAAACAAGATGTAAGAGTGGAGTAGAAAGTATCAGTAGCACTGTTAGCATCCAAAGATGCAAACAGTTTAGGGGAAGGAAGTGAAGATGAAACCATTGCAGAAAGCCGGGAGGGTGAAAGTGTGCGTAGGTTACGTCGAAAGATGACATGTGGAGGGGTAATCAGAGCCGGATTAATGCAAAGGCAAACTAGGCACGTGCCTAGGGCCCGATTGGCGGGATGGGGCCCAGAAGGACGGACAAAAAAAATAATAATAATAATAAAAATAAAATAAAAATAAAATGTACAAATGTCCTACCTACAATTTATTTCAATATTTATTAATTAACTAAAAATAGTGACGATGTTTATCTTAACCATAGACTGTTACATTACGTCACATTAACGCCAGCCCATGACTGTATTTATATAGAGGCCCCAGCCAGTTAAGTTCGAGGAGACGTCAGCGGCGGTCAGAGGTCAGAGCGGGACAACAAAGCTAGCAGGCAGGTGTGTTTTGAGTAGGCTAACATTCAAGATGCTTTCGGGTGCGGCAAAACGTAAAAAGAAAAAAAATGAAGAGGAACAAAAGAAGAGACAGCGGGGGGCTTTACAGAAGTTTCGGTCGGGCAGCCGTCCGACAGCTGTGAACCTGCTCGAGTCAGCAGAGCCAGAGGCCGAGCCAGTCCCGGAGACACGGCCCGAAGACGCGGTGGAAGATGCGGCAGTGAATAGACAGTGAATTAGAGTTACTTTATAATTTTGGCATTTTGTATATATATCAGGAATATTGCCAGACATATGATTGAGTTTTTCAGGTGTTATATAAACCCTTGTCAACCATTTATACTGTAATAATTTAAGCCGCGTGTTTATGATTTGTTTTTGCGCCTTTAAACATGCTTCAGTCCATTCAAATTCCTCTATTTCTTCTTGAATGTCTTTCCTCCATGCGTTTAATTTGTCTACAGCAGACTCTTTAGAGTTAGACATTATTAAATTATAATATTTTGACAATTTGCCCTTTTCACCTCTTTTTTCAATTATTTCCTCAATTAATGACAGTTTGGGAATGTACTTAATATCTCTAGACCTGGAAGACATAAAACTTTTAAGCTGTGAATATTAAAAAAAATGTTTTGAGGGAATCTGGTATTTATCACACAATTCTTGAAAAGTATTCCATCCATATACAAGTCTTTAATAGTCTGAATACCTTAAATAGTTTTCCATAGTTTAAATCCTCCATCCTTATATTTATTATTATTTATTGTTAGACAGTTTCTAAATGGTCTTGATGAATATGAAGGGGTCATGTTTGCCTTCTTGTTCTTAATTACAACATTTATAAATGTTGTAAGCTATTGCATTTTGCAGAAAATCTTAATTAAATGTGTTGATTAAATGTAAACAGAGCAAATAAGTTTTGCTCTGTTTACATAGTTTACTGACACCTATTGGTTATTTACTGGTACTACTGCCTTAACAATGACACTCCCAGTGGATGAGGATAATTTAATAGCATTTAATAGAGCCGTGTAATGACGTATAAATAATGAATATCAAAAAATAGTCTGATAGGCTGTTTAATATACAACACAACCAATTTGTAACCAAAGACTAGGCTATGTAAAATGTGAATTAACTTTTATTAGTAATTTTGATAAGTTTCAGATTTCAATTCATAAATAACATCGATGTAGGGGGGCCCAAAAAATGCAGTCTGCCTAGTGTAGTCCATTTATTTAATCCGGCTCTGGGGGTAAGTGAAGTGTCAGGGACCATGTTGAGGTTAAGAGTGAGGAGGAAGTGATCCGACGTGTGCAGTGGAGTAACCAGAACATGATCAGTAGAGCAGTGTCATGTATAAATAAGGTCCAGTTGGTTTGCATGATTTGTGAGTATCAGTAGTTGACACTCGGTTTAGATCAAAAGAGGCTAAATGTATTTTAAAAGGGTAGGTAACAGTTACTGAATGTGATTCAAAGGAGCTGTTAATACCCAAAGATGGTAAAGGATTAAATTTCCAATCATTAGAGATGAGCAGACAAGTACCTCCACCTCTTTACACTTTTCGGTCTTCACATGAAGAGGGCTTAACTGGAGGGCTGCCGCGACTGCTGACGCGGTATACTAATCTTTTTTAAACCCGACAAAACGGAAATTGAATTCAGCTGAACGTACTTTACTGTTTATCACAAAAAAGGTCTAAGCAAGCGCTCAACAATGACAACGTATGCGATAGAGTACGAGACCAAATGCAGCACGTCTCAACACAGTAAACAAACAAGTGTTTCCTAGCAACGACAACTGCGCTAAACACTAATGAGACAAGAAATAAATACACTTACGATCTGCTTTTAACTCCCGCTGATTTAACTGCTTCTCACAAGGGGAAGTCGTGGCCTAATGGTTAGAGAGTCGGACTCCCAATCGAAAGGTTGTGAGTTCGAGTCCCGGGCCGGCAGGAATTGTGGGTGGGGGGAGTGCATGTACAGTTCTCTCTCCACCTTCAATACCACGACTTAGGTGCCCTTGAGCAAGGCATCGAACCCCCAACTGCTCCCCGGGCGCCGCAGCATAAATGGCTGCCCACTGCTCCGGGTGTGTGCTCACAGTGTGTGTGTGTGTTCACTGCTCTGTGTGTGTGCATTTCGGATGGGTTAAATGCAGAGCACAAATTCTGAGTATGGGTCACCATACTTGGCTAAATGTCACTTCACTTTCACTTTCACAAAGGGTATTTCTTTACACTCTCTTGGCTGACGCTTGAACACAATTTACTGTTTATCCCAACAAAGGTCTAAGCAAGCGCACAACAATGACAACGTATGCGATAGAGTACGAGACCAAATGCAGCACGTAAATAGGTGAACGGTAAGAAATATGCACTTAAAGTCATAAATATAAGTGGAATATATCAAAGTATATTCCATATATGTGCCAATCTTCCTGTTGCCAGCAGGTGGCACTATCATTATAATGGAATATTGGCCTTCAGGGGTGTTCAGGCCAGGACTCTTATCGAACATGTGAAGTTTGGGGAAGATCGAACATTTTATGCCTGAGTTACAACAACTTCTCTTGCTGTGGCGAGACATCAAATTTCGTCACGGCACCATGGACACGCCTTTTAACACAAACTCAAGATCTTCACAACTGAACATCGCACTGGCCTTTAGATTAGACTGACCACAAAAAAGACATTGATGTCATAAAATTTCTAGGAGTAGTTCGTCGCAGTGTAAAATATGTCACTTCCTGTTGCCAATAGATGGCGCTATGACTATAACTGAATATGGGCATGTAAATATGTTCAGGGCAGGAGTCTTATCAAACATCTGAGGTTTGGGGCAGATTGGACATTTTATGTCTGAGTTATAGCAACTTAATTTTTCATGGTGAATCATCGAAATTCGCCAGGCCGCCACAGACACACCCTTTGACGAAAACTCAAGATCTTCGCAATTTAACATCGCAAAGGCCTTTAGATTGGGTGTACCAAATTTGGTGTTGATCTGAAAAAATCTCTAGGAGGAGTTCGTTAAAATACAACGCATGGAAATGACAAAAATGACACAAAATTTGCTCATAAAATTAAAAATAACCGACTTCCTGATGGGTTTCGGATTTTGCTCCAAGAGACTTTTTTTGTAAGTATTGGAGCGTTACATTTGTATACCGATTTTCATACATGTACATGAAACATAGCTCGAGGCGCACACCGTTGAATGTGTATAGGTGGCACTATCGAGCCATTTTGCCACACCCGATGGAATATTGTACTTCAGACGTGTTCAGGACTCTGATCAAATATGTGAAGTTTGGGGAAGATCTGACATTTTGTGCCTGAGTTACAACAACTTTTATTCCCTTAGCGAGACTTTGAACTTTGTCACGGCGCCATGGACACTCCCCTTAACGAAAACCATCGGTGCACCATCGGTGCTCGGGCCCTAATAATAAACGGAGCAATTCCAAGAGGGTCCTCGCACCATCGGTGCTCAGGCCATAATAATAATAATAAACGGAGCAATTTCTAAGAGGGTCCTCGCACCATCGGTGCTCGGGCCCTAATAAGTGCTAATGTGCTGATGGCCAGTTATAGAGATGGTAATAATACAAATGTGCCATAAAGTCAATAAATCGCACTCACATTGAATACCCTTACTTTAGAGTCTTAATGAAAGGTCTATAACATATTTTGGTTAAAAGTTCTCAATGGTAGTGTAAAACAGCATCCTTTTTACCTTGCCAAAAACTGCTCTTATCAGAGCAAGCCATTTCGGTGCATGTCCCTTTAAATGCTAATGAGCTCTGCTCTCCCCACCCCTGTCTTCTATTGGGGCGATGAGCCCTTCTCTGAGACTGTAAACCTCAGCTGCATTCATTTCTGAACTTGTTAACTAGCACATTATTGGATAAGGCCATTTGCGAATATTCAT
Source organism: Carassius carassius (assembly GCF_963082965.1). NCBI lineage: Eukaryota > Metazoa > Chordata > Actinopteri > Cypriniformes > Cyprinidae > Carassius > Carassius carassius. The sequence continues at coordinate 33,593,087 of NC_081771.1, forward strand.
ATAAAACCTAACACTCACTTCTTCTGGAGGTGAAGCTGGATTTGCATGAACATAAACACATTTAGGTAGATTGGGGACACACTCCATTCCCAAACAAACATAATCCACTACATCTTTAGTGGCTACGATGTTGTGAGAAAATGACGACTGCTATGTTCATTATTACATCCAACAACAGAACACCTCAATCACTTAGGAGTCATTCTTGTCTACATCTGCTCCGGCGGTGAAACAATGGAGGACTGATGACAGTCACTCAGGGCGGCCTAAGGTAAGACAACAGTGTCAGTCAACAATTGTGGGAGGGGCCTGGATCTGTGTGAAGTCACACTGGCAGGATTTTGGCTTGATTTTTATCATTATAGAGTGGTTGTGTACAAAGACTTCCAACACACATTTGTGTTCAAACAACATGTAAAAGTGCATTTCACATCCGAGGACCCCTTTAAAACTAGAACAAATGTCTGCCAATACACCCAGAAAAATCTACTTAAAGAAAAAAATAGTTCTCTTACGAGAGTTCTCTCGTACTGCGTCTTAGCTAAGATGCTACGGGAAAAGTCTCTTTTCACGAAATACTGAAGCGCCCTCCATGCCACTTCCCGCCGAAACGAGTGTGGCCCAGCCCTATAAAGGGAGCTCGAAAAGGCTGACTCACCTGATTTTTCATCTCTTCAGCGAAGCTCACGCATCGTTGGATCATGAGAAGAAACAAGCGCCGTCAGATAGCATCTCAGCGGGACAAGCTATTCCTGAAGCCGCTGGCCAATGCCGCCTTCCACTGCCGTTCCTGCTGCGCGTTCCGGCGCCCATATCCTTTTCAATTCTATTATATCGAACTGTTCTTTATGCGTGTGTGTGTGTTCGCCCTGCGACACACACTCGTAAAAGAGCTTGCGTCTTTTTTAAGATGCCTTCTTGCGGCTCGTGCAGAGCCCCACACAGCGAGGGAGACCGTTACGTCATCTGTGTCTCCTGCCTGGGTGAAGATCATGCAGCGCTCGCGCTCGCTGACGGCAGATGCCCTCACTGCAAGCTGTTGCCAATGGTGACTCTGAGGACTCACTTGGCTTTTTTCTCTGAGCCTGCATTCTCCACTGCGCTGAGGCGCCGTAAAAAGCGCCGCTTCCAGCGGATTCCGGAACCGTCTTCAGCTCAGCCCGAGCTTGCCGGTTCGCCCTGCTTCACCGGCCTCCCCTGCATCGCTTCACAACAGCGTCAGCAACGCAGTTCGAGACCCCGTTCCCGCTCTACCGGCCGTCGCCCCACGCTAAAGCAGTAAATGTGGACGCTTACAGCCCACAATTACTCACAGACAGCACGAGTCCCACGGGACCCGCTCAGCCCTCCCTCACTCGGTTAAGCACCGTGGAGGGGTCGAGGACGAGCTATCTGCCCGCTGTGATCAGCGCGCTCCCCGCCTCAAATGTCACAAGCTTAACGCCCATGTTAGAGCACATCGAAGCGCTGTATTTTCAAATACAGATGGCGTCACGTCGCAGGCGATACTTGAGATTCGCCTTCGAGGGCCAGACATACCAGTATACAGTCCTGCTGTTCGGCTCGTCCATGGCTCCTCGTACGTTTACACGTGCATGGACGCAGCGCTCGCTCCTCTCAGACTCAGAGGCATGCGAGTGCTGAACTATTTGGACGAGCTCGTGGAACACAGGGCCATTTTACTCGATCACCTCGAGAAACTTGGTCTCAGTGTCAACTGGACGAAGGGTTCGCTGAACCCCAGTCAGACGATACTGGTTTTGGATATAGCTCTGGACTCATGCTCCATGACGGCGCGGCTGTCGCCACAGCGCGCGTTTGGCATTCAGCGCGCAGCGAGCTCTCTCCGCTGCGGCGCGACATTCTCGCTCAGAGAATTTCAGAAGATGCTAGGTCTTGTTTTTTCGACGCCCTCCGCGCTTTTTAGCACGCGTCGAAACTACGGTCAAAACAGAAGTAGCACACCTACTTCGAGCCAAAATATCAAAACTGTTGAGCAGAGGGGCTGTGGAGCCTGTATCTCAAGCTCAAAACGAAGGGGGGCTGTACAGCAAATACTTTCTAGTGCCCAAGAAAGATGGGGGTCTCAGACCCATACTGGATCTAAGACAGCTGAACAAAGCATTGGCGAAACGCAGTTTCAAAATGCTTACAACCAGGAGACTCCTCGCGCATATTCGCAGAGGAGACTGGTTCATGTCGACAGATCTGAAGGACGCGTATTTTCAAATACAGATAGCGTCACGTCGCAGGCGATACTTGAGATTCGCCTTCGAGGGCCAGACATACCAGTATACAGTCCTGCCGTTCGGCTCGTCCATGGCTCCTCGTACGTTTACGAAGTGCATGGACGCAGCGCTCGCTCCTCTCAGACTCAGAGGCATGCGAGTGCTGAACTATTTGGACGAGCTCGTGGAACACAGGGCCATTTTACTCGATCACCTCGAGAAACTTGGTCTCAGTGTCAACTGGACGAAGGGTTCGCTGAACCCCAGTCAGACGATACTGGTTTTGGATATAGCTCTGGACTCATGCTCCATGACGGCGCGGCTGTCGCCACAGTGCGCGTTTGGCATTCAGCGCGCAGCGAGCTCTCTCCGCTGCGGCGCGACCTTCTAGCTCAGAGATTTTCAGAAGATGCTAGGTCTCATGGCCTCAGCATCACCAGTTCTTCAGTTGGGCCTGCTCCGCATGCGCCCCTTGCAGTTCTGGCTGAAAGCGCGAGTACCGCGCAGAGGGTGGATATCCAGTCAGTTGCGTCTCAAGGTCAATCAGAGCTGTGTTACAGCCTTGAAACCCTGGACAGCGAACGACTGGTACCAATCAGGTGTAAGCCTGGGGACTTCCTCGGAAGTGAAAATGGTGTCGGCGGACTCCTCCACTTCGGGATGGGGAGCGCTGCTCGAGGGCAGACCGTTCTTTGGCCTGTGGGCAGAACGGGAAAAGCTCCAACATATCAACTGTCTGGAAATACTGGCAGTAGAGAACGCGCTTTTGTCCCCGAATCAAGGGCCACCACGTCTTAGTCCGTTCGGACAACATGTCTGTGGTGTCCTACATAAATCGCCAGGGTGGTCTCAGGTCCCGAAACCTGTACAGGTTGGTGGAACGCCTCCTGGTTTGGGCTCAGCGCAACTTGCGCTTGCTGAGAGCAGTTCATGTGCCTGAGCTACAGAATCTGGGTCCAGACAGACTGTCCAGAAACAACATTCCCACGGGCGAATGGTCTCTACACCCACAGACAGTCCAGTTGCTGTGGGGGAGATTTGCCAGGGCGGAAGTGGACCTCTTCGTGTCCCACGAAAACGCTCAATGCCCTGCGTTCTTTTCCAAGAGCGAAAGCGCGCTGTCACAAAGGTGGCCGCGCTGCCCGCTCTATGCTTTTCCCCCCGTCTCCCTCCTTCCGCAGGTGATGGAACGGGTGAGGGAAACAAGATGCTCAGTACTGCTTGTAGCATCACTTTGGAAGAACCAACCATGGTTTCCAGATTTGATGCAGTTAGCAGACACTGCCCCGTGGCCAGTGCCGTTGAGGAGGGACCTCCTCTCGCAGGCCAGGGGCTCGATTTGGCACCCTCAACCGGAGTTGTGGTCCCTCCATGTGTGGGCGCTCATCGGTTACCCGCTGATCTCTTAGTGGGAGTTCTAAATACTATCACTCAGGCTAGAGCTCCGTCGACTCGACGGCTATATTCCTCAAAGTGGTCAGTATTCTCCAGCTGGTGCACAGCTCGGGGACGTTCACCCCTTAGTTGTGAGGTGACGGAGGTTCTCTCCTTCCTACAGGAGCTGTTGGATAAGGGCAGAGCCCCCTCCACGCTCAAAGTTTACGTGGCGGCTATCGCAGCGTTTTCTGAGACAACGCTCGGTCAGTCAATAGGAAGGAACGATTTGGTCATCCGCTTCCTTAGAGAAGCTAGGAGGCTGAATCCTCCCAGACCTCTTTCAGTCCCTGTATGGGACCTCTCGACGGTTTTGGAGGCCATGAAAGGTTCCCCTTTCGAGCCTATCCGAACGATTAGCCTCAAACATCTGTCATTCAAGACAGTGTTCTTGTTGGCTCTCGCTTCAGTGAAGCGTGTGGGTGACCTGCACGCGCTCTCGGTGAGCCGGACGTGCTTGGAGTTTGGGCCTAATGACTCAAGGGTCATACTCAAACCTAGGCACGGTTATGTGCCGAAATCCCTCAACACGCCGTTTCGGGCTCAGGTTATTTCCCTGTCTGCCCTGTCGGTGTCAGGAGAGGATGAAGACTCGAGTCTTCTTTGCCCCGTTAAGGGCTTTAAGAGCTTATGTGTCTCGCTCCGCTGTCTTTAGACAGGCTGAGCAGCTGTTTGTCTCGTTCAGTGGACGTTCCAAGGGAATGGCTGTTTCGAGACAGAGCCTATCCAGATGGATAGTTGACGCCATAGCGTTAGCTTACACTTCCAGGGGCCTTCAGTGCCCACTGGGCGTCAGAGCACACTCCCCAAGAGGCGTCGCCTCGTCGTGGGTGTGGTCTAGTGGGATCTCCTTACAGGATATATGTATGGCGGCAGGATGGGCCTCGCCGTCTACATTTATCAGGTTCTATAACCTGGAGGTTCCCGCACTGCAAGCAAAGCTGCTGTCGGTATAGTTGAATCAGGGTCCTGATTGGAACTCTGAGATCGCAAGCGCTATGCCGACTGTTATGTGGGCAGTATTGCGTAAGACCCGCATTACCACATTGGTCAGGCCTTGCCTTGACTATGTGATGTCATATTGCCGCGTCTACGGGCGCTGCTAGATATGGGACGGAGGGTCCTTCTGTCAACCAAGTTTTTATTTATAACAGTTTTAACTTAAACTGCTGTGTGCTCTGGTAATATCAATGGTATGACATATTTCAGCAGCTGTCAAAATTACGATTCTGCAAAGTGCAGTTTGAACCAATCTGAAGTATATGTAATTAGTTACTTCCCACCTCTGCTCATCAGCTGAAGGTTTCTCAGCAGATCCTCAGAAGTGTTTGTGTCCCCCTTCCATGAACCCTTTATGATCCAGCACTGATGAATCCCTCACAATCAGAAACAGAGTCAGGTTTGATTCCACACAGCAGAAATGAGCAGAGATCAGACTCACTTGGGACTCTGTTGATGGCTTTGAGTGGCCGCAGGACTCTGACCGTCCGGATGGCCGTCAGGTTGACATTCTGCAGATCCAGTGAATACTCCACCACCCTGAACATACACACACGTTATAAACACTCAGTTCATTTGTAGCCTAATATGGCACAGGTGGTGTTTTATACATTTGTTCTTTTCTTGTCTTTTCATTTATAAAAAAAAAAAAAAAAAAAAAAAAAAAACAAAACCTGGCTATGTGTTCTATACTAGACTAATTGAGACTTGTCATGGCACTTGTATACTGTAGTTGTTCTCTTGTTGACCTGACTGCTTCTATTGTTCTCATTTGTAAGTCGCTTTGGATAAAAGTGTCTGCTAAATGATTAAATGTAAATGTAAATGTTCTTCAGCGCTGTTTGTTCTGAAGCTCCTCAAACACACACTCAGCTGCTCTGATGATCTTTGACAACTGATCATACACTCAACATATTAACATACATGCAAACACACACACACACACACGTGTCAGAGATCTCAATCTGTCCTGCGTTTACACACTGATCAGGAGATCTGCCATCATTCAGAACATAGGCTAGACACAAATAAAACACACAGCATAACAGAATAGACAAAAATGAATGAGTGAGATAATCAGCTGTTTGACACTCAGTGAACACGTGAACTGATCACACATTTGTTGCCAAACACATTTGTGTAATCAATGCATTACAAAACAAACTGTGTGCTGTCTGTCGGTTTAATGAGTGACATTAATGCTGTAAAACCACAAAATAAAATAACATTCAAAAGTTGTGGTTGGTAAGATTATGTCACAGTGTCTGGTCTGTGTATCCCTGGGTGTCCACTAGTGGTCTCACTTCCCCATAGTCACCCCACTGCAGGTACTACATTTCCCACAAGCTTTTGTCTGGATTCATCACTGTTAATTGCACACTTGTTAATTGCACTGAGCTGTTCCCACTTTCATCTTTTCACCTGCCCATATATACCCTGTCTGTTTATATAATTTTCATGGAGTACTTGGTTTATGTCACCCTGCTTTTTCGTGTTCCCTAGTGTTTACCCGTTTTTTGTTTTGGAGTGCCCTTCTGATATTGACCTTTTGCCTGATTGGATTATGATTTTTAGATTCCCCCAATAAAACACTGCACTTGGATCTTCCTGTTTGTGTGTGCGATTTATGACAGAAGGACTCCATCATGCCCAGATCCAGCGGTGTGGGATGCTCCAGAATCGAGTCAGGTCCCTGTGGACTCTCCAAAACCACAGTTAAACCTCATGATTCAAGTCAAGTCACTCTTGATCTCCGTGAACAGGGTCAATTCACGGTTGATCTTTATGAGCACAGTCAAATCACTACCGTTATTCCAGAGCCTTGTCACGTCTCATCTGAACTTCCAGAGCCTCGTCACATCTTGTCTGTTGTACCCAGCAATGCTCTCTCAGCCTGTTTTATTGCTGTCAAGGAGACTGTTACGGCTGTGGAACTTCCAGAGGTGGAGGCAACTGCTGCTGAACCTTCGTAGGCCATCTACCCTCTCGTCATGGCTATGGAGGCCACCTATGAACTCACCGCCTGCCCTGTCATGGCCATGGAGGCCATCTACCATTTCATCATGGCCACGGAGGCCACCCTTAACCTGTTCATGTTCTCTGTTTCAGTCTTACCTGACCAGACTTGCTCTCCTGTGCCATCGACTCCACTGTGATGGTCCTCTGCGCCGCCCTGGTGGGCTTCTGTCTCGTCGGCACGGCTGTGGTGGTCCTCTGCGCCGCCCTGGTGGGCTTCTGTCTCGTCCGCATGGCTGTGGTGGTACTCTGCTTCGCCATGGTGGGCTTCTGTCTCGTTGGCACAGCTGTGGTGGTCCTCTGCAACGCTCTGGTAGACTTCTGTCTCGTCCGCATGACTATGGTGGTCCTCTGCTCCGCCCTGGTGGGCTTTTGTCTTGTCCGCATGGCTGTGGTGGTCCTCTGCTCCACCCTGGTGGGCGTCTGTCTTGTTTGCACGGCTGTGGTGGTCCTCTGCGCCGCCCTGGTAGGCTTCTGTCTCGTCCGCATGGCTGTGGTGGTCCTTTGCTCCGCCCTGGTAGGCTTCTGTCTCGTCTGCACGGCTGTGGTGGTCCTCTGCTCCGCCCTGGTAGGCTTCTGTCTCGTCCGCATGGCTGTGGTGGTCCTTTGCTCCGCCCTGGTAGGCTTTTGTCTCATCCGCATGACTGTGGTGGTCCTCTGCTCCACCCTGGTAGGCTTTTGTCTCGTCCGCATGACTGTGGTGGTCCTCTGCTCCGCCCTGGTGGGCTTCTGTCTCGTCCGCATGACTGTGGTGGTCCTCTGCTCCACCCTGGTAGGCTTCTGTCTCGTCCGCATGGCTGTGGTGGTCCTCTGCTCCACCCTGGTAGGCTTCTGTCTCGTCCGCATGACTGTGGTGGTCCTCTGCTCCACCCTGGTGGGCTTCTGTCTCGTCTGCTCGGCTGTGGTGGTACTCTGATCCGCCCTGGTGGGCTTCTGTCTCGTCGGCATGGCTGTGGTGGTCATCTGCTCCACCCTGGTGGGCATCTGTCTCATCCACACGGCTGTGGTGGTCCTCTGCACCACCCTGGTGGGCTCCAGTTCCACGTGCTCCACCCTGGATTCCTGCTCTGTCGGCACTGCCCTGGGCCCCTGAACTTTCCAATCTGCCCTGGTCTCTTTGTTTTGTGTTTTTTGTGTTCTGAGGATCTGGTAGCTGCTCCTTAGAGGGGGGGGGGGGGGGGGGTAATGTCACAGTATGTGGGCCGTGTATGCCTAGGTGTCCACTAGTGGTCTCATTTCCCCATATAGTCACCCCACTGCAGGTACTACATTTCCCACAAGCCTTTGTCTGGATTCATCACTATTAATTGCACACCTGTTAATTGCACTCAGCTGTTCCTACTTTCATCGTATTCACCTGCCCATATATACCCTGTCTGTTTATATAATTTTCATGGAGTCCTTGGTTTATGTCACTCTGCTTTTTCATGTTCAATAGTTCACTAGTTTTCGTGTTTCTTGTTTTGGACTGCACTTCTGATATTGACCTTTTGCCTGATTGGATTATGATTTTTGGATTCCCCTAATAAAACACTGCACTTGGATCTTCCTGTTTATGTGCGCGATTCATGACAGATTATTATTATTTTTTTTATATGTTTCTGAAAGAAGTGCCTTCTGCTCCCAAAAGCAGCATTTATTTGATCAAAAAAACAAAAAATAAATTTTAATATCGTGAAATAATATTATGAAATAAAGTGATTGTTTTCTGTGTTAATCTCTGTTAAAGTGTAATTTATTTCTGTGATGTGCAGCTGTATTTTCAGCATCATTATTCCAGTCTTCAGTGTCACATGATCTTCAGAAATCATTCTAATATGATGATTTACTGCTCAAGAAACATTTCTGATTATTATCAATGTTGAAAAACACTTGTGCTGCACAATATTTTTGTGGAAACTGTGATGTATTTTATTTTTCAGGATTCACTGATGAATAGAATGTTCAAAAGAACAGCATAGAATTAGAAATCTTTTCTAACATTATAAATGTCTTCACTGTCACTTTGAGCAATTTAATGCAGCCTTGATGAATAAAACTATTCATTTATTTTGAAAAAAAAAATGGAATGATGGTGTGTGTTTTATACTAAATGTTACAATTATATTATTATAACACATCCTTATGGAGTTTGTCAGTGTTAACAGCATCATTCATTCTGAATGGAGAAACTCTAGAGCTCCTGAATCACTGCTGATCTCAACTGAGAGCACTAACACACATCACGCTTCATCAGCTCAGCACTTCAGGAATCAAACTGGGTTTGTTTGAGAGCTGAACTGAAGAGTGTAACGGTTACCTCATAAAAGCTGTGCGTGTGTGTGCGCGTGTGTGTGATCTCACCCGGCCATCACGATGAAGAAGTCCAGTCTGTTCCAGGTGTCTCCCAGATAACTGCGCCGGCCGAAGATCCCCAGCGCCACCATTTTCACCACCATCTCCAGCGCAAAGAAGATGTAGATGAAGGCATCGAAGGCCTGAGAGACAGAGAGAAATCAGCTGTGCAATTAAATCAGTTGACATCAACAGAGACTAACAATCATATAATTAACATGAAGCGCTGATGATGAGTCTCTAGATGACGCTGATGATCTGGAATCATCAGAGTGTGTGTCTGAAAATTTAGATATGGAGCACATGCTAACAGGTTAGTTAATGTGCGAAGGATTCATTAACAGGCTTCAGTCTTCAGCACAAAGTATGTGAAAGTATGAAATGCTGATGAATCCGGTTTCTCAGACTGACCTGCAGGATCTGGCAGCGTTCGGAGGAGCAGTCGATGTTCTCGCAGGGCTGGTACATCCCCAGCGTCACACAGTTCAGCAGGATCACCATCATACTCACTCGCTCGAACCATGTGAGCCAGTTAAGGAGAACTCTGCTAGTGCTCGATGCAGTGATTGTGTGATTACAGCACAGACGAACAGAAAACATCACCACAGCCAATAAACCAACACATCCATAATGAACCAACAGAGAGAGAGAAACTGAACCAGTCTGAACCACTGACATATGCACACACCATCAATTCATGTTCTATTATGACATGAATGCATTAAATGACTAGTGCGCACAAGATTCACAAATTTTTATGAATCAAGGACGCATTCAATTGATCAAAGGTGACAGTAAAGACATTTATACCAGATATTTCTTTCAAATAAAAGCTATTCTTTTGAACTTTCAAATTCATCTGTGAATGAGTGTGAGTGTGAGTGTGAGTCGATACTGAATTCATTGCTGGAGCTCAGCAGCATCAGCTCATATGCTGTAAAAGAGCAGCGTGAACATTCTTCTGAACGACTCCTTTAATGTCTCACAGAAGAGAGGAGTGAGTCATACAGAAACCACATCAGGGGGAGAAAATTATGACTTTCTTCAAAACTAACGTTTATAATATAATACTCAAATGCTCAAACAAATGTGAATGTGAGGCACAGGTGGGCAGTGGAGCTGCTCTGTTACCATAGTAACACCTCCTCATGTGAAGCGCTCCCCTAATTCATCCAGCAGCAGCCGGTCAAACGCACACAACTCATTCACAATGAGGAGTCATTTCTCTTAAGGCGAGATGCTGGAGGTGAGCAGGGTATCAGATCTCACCACACTTCAGCAGCTGATTCATCACGACTAGAGTTTTGGATCACAAGCTTTCTGAAAAGTTATATTTAAGTATGCAAATGAGGCATTATATAATGAAATATGCACTCATTTGCATACATTTCCAAAACAGGAATCTGAACATTAGATAAAGTTGTGCTCAAAGTTCTTTGTTGACATACTGTTTTTTCCAGAGGGTATTCTGGATTTCTCGTTTTATCACTTCATAAATCAGACAGAAAACAAATACATTTTCATCATGTTTTTATAAATAAACTTTAACTACTGCATATGTAAATGGGAATATGGGCATATGTACAAAACCCCTCAATAAAAGTATTCATAATATAGAGAGGTATAAACCTGTAGAAGTTTGGTGCAGGAAAAAAAACTCTTTAAAGATAAGGATTTGAACTGAAATCTACACATGCAAACAGATAAAAATAATAATAATAAAAATACAATAAATGTGTATTTTGGATGCTTTTTCTCACTAGTCTGAAAGAAGACTTGTCATAGAAGCAAAATAGACCAAAACTGACCAGGGAATGAAGAAGCAATGACTTAAATGCTTCTGTGCAGTAGATGCTTCAAGAATTAATCATGCTGCTTCAATAAATTATAGTTAAAGTTGATATGGTCAGTATGGTGATTTTATTTTATTATTATTATTTATATATATATATATATATATATATATATATATATATAATTGATAAGACTTAAGTATAATTTGCTAGTTCCATTAACTGCACATGACAAATAATGCTTTGAGTCTCCATCTGTGAATCTGAAAGTGTTTCTCAGTCTGAAAGCTGAACTCAGGATTCCCAGCAGACCTTCACAAGCTCACTTACACTAATGCTGAACCATAAACAGATGATCGCGAGGACACACACACAGAGAGAGAGAGAGAGAGAGAGAGAGAGGATCTCCATGAAAGCACATTAAAGAGAATGAGTGCAGGTCTGTATGAGTCTCTCATTATGAGCGTATGAAACCTTCATCAGTGCTTCTGTCCCGTCATGAGAGTGAATCCAGCTCTGGTGTCACTCAACGCTGATCTGGGGTCAGTAGAGCTCTATTTATACAGCGGCTCCAGCAGAAGCACACGAGTGCTGAATGAAACCGGAACAATAATGAAGGCCTTTCCCAGAATCCTCACTGAGCCGGAGTGGAAAATGGAGCATTTGAGGAAGATCCGAAGACACACTGCAGTTATAGATCACGGCAGAATATCACACACACACACACCAATAACACAGCTAAACTAGCTGCAGATCTAAGATGATGAGATCCTGAACTTTTATTTAACACCTGTATGTCACTTAAAATTATAATTAATGACAAAAAACATACTGATTCCCCATTAGATTTAGCAGTAAGCAGGATATAATAACAAAACAATAAAAAGATCAAAAGTGTTGAGAGATGTGCAGAATTAAAAGTCATAGCTTTGTCGTATTGCTTGGCGTGAAAGTAACCTATCCTACAGAAAAGCATTAAAAACTGATAGATCCGATTACTTTTCTTCTCTTTTAGAAGAAAACAAACATAACCCCAGGTATTTATTCAATACAGTGGCTAAATTAACGAAAAATAAAGCCGCAACAAGTATTCACATTTCCCAACACCACAGCAGTAATGACTTTATGAACTACTTTACTTCTAAAATCGATACTATTAGAGATAAAATTGCAACCATTCAGCCGTCAGCTACAGTATCACATCAGACAGTGCACTATAGACCCCCTGAGGAACAGTTCCACTCATTCTCTACCATAGGAGAGGAAGAATTGTATAAACTTGTTAAATCATCTAAACCAACAACATGTATGTTAGACCCTATACCATCTAAGCTCCTAATAGAGGTGCTTCCAGAAGTCATAGATCCTCTTCTGACTATTATTAATTCCTCATTGTCATTAGGATATGTCCCCAAAACCTTCAAACTGGCTGTTATTAAGCCTCTCATCAAAAAACCACAACTTGACCCCAAAGAACTAGTTAATTATAGACCAATCTCGATTCTCCCTTATCTTTCCAAGATACTAGAAAAGGTGGTATCCTCACAATTATATTCCTTCTTAGAGAAAAATGGTATATGTGAGGATTTCCAGTCAGGATTTAGACAGTATCATAGTACTGAGACTGCTCTCCTTAGAGTTACAAATGATCTACTCTTATCATCTGATCGTGGGTGTATTTCTCTATTAGTTTTATTGGATCTTAGTGCTGCGTTTGACACAATTGACCACAACATTCTTTTGCATAGAGTTGAACACTTTGTTGGCATTAATGGAAGTGCACTAGAACCAGGAAGTATGACCATATTAGCCCGGTCCTGTCAACACTGCACTGGCTCCCTATCAAGCATCGCATAGATTTTAAAATATTGCTTATTACTTATAAAGCCCTGAATGGTTTAGCACCTCAGTATTTGAATGAGCTCCTTTTACATTATAATCCTCTACGTCCGCTACGTTCTCAAAACTCAGGCAATTTGATAATACCTAGAATATCAAAATCAACTGCAGGCGAAAGATCCTTTTCCTATTTGGCGCCCAAACTCTGGAATAACCTACCTAACATTGTTCGGGAGGCAGACACACTCTTGCAGTTTAAATCTAGATTAAAGACCCATCTCTTTAACCTGGCATACACATAACATACTAATATGCTTTTATTGTCCAAATCCGTTAAAGGATTTTTAGGCTGCATTAATTAGGTAAACCGGAACCGGAAACACTTCCCATAACACCCTATGTACTTGCTACATCATTAGAAGAATGGCATCTACGCTAATATTTGTCTGTTTCTCTCCTGTTCCGAGGTCAATGTGGCCACCAGATCCAGTCTGTGTCCAGATCAGAGGGTCACTGCAGTCACCCGGATCCAGTACGTGTCCAGACCAGATGCTGGATCTGCACCTAGAAAGGACCTCTACATCCCTGAAAGACAGCGGAGACCAGGACAACTAGAGCCCCAGATACAGATCCCCTGTAAAGACCTTGTCTCAGAGGAGCACCAGGACAAGACCACAGGAAAAAGATGATTCTTCTGCACAATCTGACTTTGCTGCAGCCTGGAATTGAACTACTGGTTTCGTCTGGTCAGAGGAGAACTGGCCCCCCAACTGAGCCTGGTTTCTCCCAAGGTTTTTTTCTCCATTCTGTCACCGATGGAGTTTCGGTTCCTTGCCGCTGTTGCCTCTGGCTTGCTTAGTTGGGGACACTTCATCTACAGCGATATCGTTGACTTGATTGCAAATAAATGCACAGACACTATTTAACTGAACAGAGATGACATAACTGAATCCAATGATGAACTGCCTTTAACTATCATTTTTGCATTATTGACACAGTTTTCCTAATGAATGTTGTTCAGTTGCTTTGAATCAATGTATTTTGTTTAAAGCGCTATATAAATAAAGGTGACATTGACATTGACATTAGCATGGTTTAAATCTTACTTATATGACCGCCATCAGTTCGTAGCAGTGAATGAAGATGTATCATATCGATCACAAGTGCATTATGGAGTACCTCAAGGCTCAGTACTAGGGCCGCTACTCTTCACGCTTTATATGTTACCCTTGGGAGATATCATCAGGAAACATGGTGTTAGCTTTCACTGTTATGCTGATGATACTCAGCTCTATATTTCTTCACGGCTCGGTGAAACACACCAATTTGAAAAACTAATGGAATGCATAGTCGATATAAAAAACTGGATGACGAGTAATTTCTTACTGTTAAATTCTGAAAAAACAGAGGTGTTAATTATAGGACCTAAAAACTCTGCTTGTAATAACCTAGAACACTGTCTTAGACTTGATGGTTGCTCTGTCAATTCTTCGTCATCAGTTAGGAACCTAGGTGTACTATTTGATCACAATCTTTCCTTAGAAAGTCACGTTTCTAGCATTTGTAAAACGGCATTTTTCCATCTCAAAAATATATCTAAATTACGGCCTATGCTCTCAATGTCAAATGCAGAAATGTTAATCCATGCATTTATGACCTCAAGGTTAGATTATTGTAATGCTTTATTGGGTGGTTGTTCTGCACGCTAAGTAAACAAACTACAGCTAGTCCAAAATGCAGCAGCAAGAGTTCTTACTAGAACCAGGAAGTATGACCATATTAGCCCGGTCCTGTCAACACTGCACTGGCTCCCTATCAAACATCGTATAGATTTTACAATATTGCTTATTACTTATAAAGCCCTGAATGGTTTAGCACCTCAATATTTGAATGAGCTCCTTTTACATTATAATCCTCTACGTCCGCTACGTTCTCAAAACTCAGGCAATTTGATAATACCTAGAATATCAAAATCAACTGCGGGCGGCAGATCCTTTTCCTATTTGGCGCCTAAACTCTTGAATAACTTACCTAACATTGTTTGGGAGGCAGACACACTGTTGCAGTTTAAATCTAGATTAAAGACCCATCTCTTTAACCTGGCTTACACATAACATACTAATATGCTTTTAATATCCAAATCCGTTAAAGGATTTTTAGGCTGCATTAATTAGGTAAACCGGAACCAGGAACACTTCACATAACACCCTATGTACTTGCTACATCATTAGAAGAATGGCATCTACGCTAATATTTTTCTGTTTCTCTCTTATTCCGAGGTAAGATACAGATCCCCTGTAAAGACCTTGTCTCAGAGGAGCACCAGGACAAGACCACAGGAAACAGATTATTCTTCTGCACAATCTGACTTTGCTGCAGCCTGGAATTGAACTACTGGTTTTGTCTGGTCAGAGGAGAACTGGCCCCCCAACTGAGCCTGGTTTCTCCCAAGGTTTTTTTCTCCATTCTGTCACCGATGGAGTTTCGGTTCCTTGCCGCTGTCGCCTCTGGCTTGCTTAGTTGGGGTCACTTCATCTACAGCGATATCGTTGACTTGCAAATAAATGCACAGACACTATTTAACTGAACAGAGATGACATCACTGAATTCAATGATGAACTGCCTTTAACTATCATTTTGCATTATTGACACACTGTTTTCCTAATGAATGTTGTTCAGTTGCTTTGACGCAATGTATTTTGTTTAAAGCGCTATATAAATAAAGGTGACTTGACTTGACTTGTTAATTCATCAAAGCTTCTATAATGTGAACAAAAATTTTTATATAATATACACTATTAACAAATGAACAGATTAAGGTTCATTCATGTTCAAAAGTCAAAAGATGTTTTATCTTTTCATCAAGGATGCATAAAATTGTTCAAAAGTGACAGTACAGATATTTATTATGTTACAAAATATTTGTATTTCAAATAAATGCTGTTCTTTTTAACTTTCTTTTAATCTGTGAATCCTGAAAATAAAATGCATCACAGTTTCCACAAAAACTGTTTTAAACATTGATAATAATCAGAAATGTTTCTTGAGCATTAGAATGATTTCTGAAGATCATGTGACACTGAAGACTGGAGTAATGATGCTGAAAATACACAGAGATCAACACATTCACATAAAAAACAGATATTTTACATTGTAATAATGTTTTACTGTTTTCACTATTTAAAAAAAAAAGAGACTATAAGTGTATGTTATAGTTTATATTTTCATATTCACATGGAGAAATACAAAGTAAATATATTTACATCAGTTATTTCTGGTCCTTGAATCTGATTGGCTGATAAGACCCAAATCCATTATAATTTAAGATTAATATATGTGGTTTGTTAATAAACAAAATGTCTATTTGAAAATGTGCTTTGATGTCATGGCTCATAAAGCCTCACCACTGGCTCTGATGTCTCTGTAGTGGGTAAACATGAGATATATTTTGTTTTGGGTAACTCTAACGGGCAGTCTTTGGTCTCATTAATCATTATTTGTTCCAGAGCAAATAGTTTTGGCAACATTTCGGTGGTTTAGGTGTAGGGTTGTTGTAGGAGAGTCCCCGTAAAACATGGAAACAATGTGTGTGTGTGTGTGTGTGTGTCATTAATTTTAGTTACATTTACATACAATTTTAGTTACACTGTTTTAAAGACTTTTAAATAGAAAAATACTAAAGCGCAGTTATCAACAAGGAAGTAAATGCACTGAGCAGCGCTGTCATCAGAAATCACCCTTAACAGATGAAACATTCAAACGGTTTTATTGTGAATCTGAGATCGATCTGAAGAATGAAGTGTTCATCAGACGCAGGTTATCACGATCTTTCACTCAATCTCTCTCTCTCTCTCTCATAATACTCTATTAAATAATACACTGCTTTCACTACTGTGATACAGTAAGCTTTAAATAAAGCAACTCAACGTGCCTTCGTACTAGTTCTAAAGCAACGATTTGGAAATAGTAGTGGAGTTTGGCTCAGCTTTTAAATGTCAACTTTAGATTTTAATCAAGTAGTTCTGCACAAACGAAGCCTTTTAAAGACACTCCGTTGATGTGTTTTTATGCATTTACACACTTGTGCCGTTGAACTGTTGTATAAATGCAATATCACACATGTAGACGTGAGATATGGCTGTTTATTCACAAGACGTTTGCTTTTTTGTTTTGTTTTTGGCACACATGCAGCAGCATATGTCTGTCACGGCTCATTGAAACACATCCAGAGAAGCCCAGCGGATGAATGAAACTAAACTCTATTATTGTCTCCTCGGCGACAATCTCTCTGATCTCCATGGCAACAGCAGAGTTTTTAAATCAAGTTAATTGAGAGTCTAGAAGTTGATGGTGGGAGGATCTGCAGAACATCAGCAGACGATCACTCACTGGACAGAAGAAACACTCAGAGCCAACCCTGAAACACCTAGATCTAGAGCAAAAATAACTTTACACGTCAAGTGAAATACATATGAAGTGCATGATTTAAGAGTAGGTGTTAGGTTTTGTACAAGTAATAAGCTCGACGATTATCTTCCAGACCTCACTTTATTCCGAACAGTAACTTCACATGTCTTTTCACTAAGCCCCTTCTTCTTCTTCCCTGTTGAACCCACCTCTTCTTACAATACAATGTCCCTAGAGGTAGCATTAGGAATTACAGTACATGATACAACATTTCCCCATTTTGTAAAAAAAACATTCTCCTTAACTCAACAGAAGAAAACATGTACTCTGAATAAGTAGTTGTGACAACCTAGTCAACTATTCAGTAACAGTCCATACATTATATTCAATGCATGTAAACAGTGACATCTATGTAACTAGTAACTCATAACATCAGTACATGAATGGTCAGCAGAAGCCATCAGTTAACATCTGAACATACTTCAACCACTTTTGTAAACCAAGGAGCAATTAACTCATTCAAAACCATTCTCTTTTTTTTTTTTCATTGAGAGCTACACCTGTGCAACTTGGATGTAAAACAGTCCTGTTTAGTGTACATCATAGTCCTTGTGCCAAACAGGCTTTCGTCTCATACATGAGACTTTCACAGAACTGTGTGTAGTGTTTTGTGTTTGCTGTAATGTGTTACTGGCACAGTCAGTCAATTCAGGCGAGTATGCCAGGTGAGCAGCATTCCACTTTTTTCCATCACTGAGCAGGAATGTGTTGGGTCCAACTCTCTTCTCTACTCTTACAGGAGCAAAGAATTTAGGATGACCTTTTGGAATTGCACGAGGACACCTTATTCTCACTTTTCCTCCCACGCAAAAGCAAGGATTACGAGCACTTTGTTTGTGATCAGTGTATAATTTCATTTTGTCCTGTTTCTATTTCACATGTTCACGGACAGCAGCAAGATTACATTTGCCCTCCTTATGTAAATGCAGGATGTTAAGCTTGGTTCGCATCTTCCACCCATACAAGAGCTCGTATGGTGACACACCCGTCGTAGCATGAGGGGTTGCCCGATACGCCTGGAGTGTTGAATGGCAGTCTGGATGCAACCTTTCAATGCACGATGAAATCTTTCGACCGCACGTTAGCTGCAGGATAGTACACAGATGTGCAAATGTGTTTTATGTCCCGTTCCTTCACAAACTCAGCGAACACAGTCGAGGTGAACTCTGTACCATTATCCATAACGATACACCCTGGGTTGCCATGGCAACTAGAAATAGTGGTCAGAAATTAGAGAACATCCTCAGTAGTGGCACTGCTAGCAAATGCAAGCTCAGGCCACTTGGAATGATAGTCTGTGAGCGTTATAGCATATCTGCAACCATGGGTGGCTGTTTCAAATGGTCCGACTATATCCAGACCCAGTTCTCTTACGAGAGCTCTCTCGTACTGCGTCTTAGCTAAGCTTAGCTATTTTGTATTTTTGTAAAGCGCATTTGCAGCAGTACACAGCCATAGGCGAGACGGCTCGTTCGCTCATTGGCTTGTTCTGCGGCAACTGCACAGCCTATCGAGCGCGGGCTGATGCAACATCAGACCAATAAGGCCGAAACGGGTGTGGCCCAACCTATAAAAGGAGCTCGAAAAGGCTGACTCACCTGATTTTTCATCTCTTCAGCGAAGCTCACGCATCGCTGGATCACGGAGGAAGCAAGCGCCTTCTGAGAAAGCACATCAGCAGGACGAGCCATTCTGAAGCTGCTGGCATCGCTGCCTTCCACTGCCGTTCCTGCTGCGCTATCCGGCGCCTATATCCTTTCATCCTGTTATATCCAAGCTGTTCTTTATGTGTGTGTGTATGTTCGCCCTGCGACACACACTCGTAAAAGAGCTCGCGTCTTTTTTAAGATGCCTTCCTGCGGCTCGTCAGAGCCCCACTCAGCGAGGGAGACCGGTACGTCATCTGTGTCTCCTGCCTGGGTGAAGATCATGTAGCGCTCGCGCTCGCTGACGGCGGATGCCCCCACTGCGAGCTGTTGCCATGGTGACTCTGAGGACTCGCCTGGCCTTTTTCTCTGAGCCTGCATTCTCCGCTGCGCTGAGGCGCCATAAAAGCATCGCTTCCAGCGGATTCCGGAACCGTCTTCAGCTCAACCGAGCTCGCCGGTTCGCCCCCGCTGCATCGCTTCAAGGTGGGCAGCGCCCGCTGCGTCGGGGGAAGAGGACACGCGCTCTCTGCTAGCTTCGGGCAGTGAGGGCTGGGCGAGCTCCGAGGATCTCGCGCCTTCTGCTCAGAAGCCCAGCAGACGGGCTGACATCGAGAAGGAGCCGGGGCGAATGCTCGTGTTGGCCGCGATGAGTCTCGGCCGCGAGTGGTTTGCACCAGCGCCACCCCTATCGTTCCCGGCTGGATGGTATTTCCCTTTCGGATGAGCGTACTTCTCAAAGCCCGCCTCATTTCTTCCTGAGCTTCACGAAGAGGTGGCGAAGGCTTGGAACGCTCCATATTCAGCACGAACTCGTTCGTCTGTCTCACTAGCATTCTCCACACTGATGATGCTAAAAACAGGAACTACCACTCACTTCCGCCGGTGGAACAGGCGATAGCGACGCACCTTTGTCCGCCCTCTGCTGGACGGCGGCAAAAGCGGTGTTGCCATCTAAAGCCTGCTGTGTGACACTGCGTCGGCACTACTAACGATTGCTGCTTAATCGCAGCGCACCGGTGTACGAGTTCCGCTGTGGCCGGGCTCTCACCTAAGCGCGCCGCTGTTTCAGTTCCAGAGATTGTGACTGTTTCAGTGTTTTTTGCAATGCGCAAGCCTGTACGGTTGCCCGCTTGCCTGCACACGAAAACCGTTATCACGGCTACCCAGATATTTCCCGAAAAAGGTGTAATTTCTGGTGTCCCGGCCACGGCCGATGGTGCTATAAATGTAGTGACGATGCCCACTGCTCAGTGCCCATCTCCACATATAAGCACAGCCCTTCACACATGGCTCGCGCCCATAAAAGCGACTCAAGTCGATCACGCGCACTACATAGTAGACGTGCCCACTCCTCAGTGCCCACAATCACTATGTCACACGCGTCATGTGGTTTCTGTAAAAACGAAACCCGTGCACGTTCGTCCGGCCACGGCCGATGGTGCTATAAATGTAGTGACGATGCCCACTCCTCAGTGCACATCTCCACATGTAAGCACAGCCCTGCACACAGGGCCTGCGCCCATAAAAGTGACCCAAGTCGATCGCGCACACTGCATAGTAAGCGTGCCCACCCCTCAGTGCCCACAATTACTATGTCACATGCGTCATGTGGTTTCTGTAAAAAACAAAACCCGTGCACGCTCGTCCGGCCACGGCCGATGGTGCTATAAATGCAGTGACGATGCCCACTCCTCAGTGCCCATCTCCACATGTAAGCACAGCCCTGCACACAGGGCTCACGCACATAAGATCGACACAGATCGGTCGAGCGCGCCGCATAGTAAACGTGCCCACTCCCCAGTGCCCACATACACTATGTCACATACGGCGTGTGGCTTCTGTAAAAACAATCATGTCCGCTGTGATCAGCGCGCTCCCCGCCTCAAATGCGCAGCACACCCGAGCGCCGCCGTTGCCCGGTCAACAGAGCGCGCTTCGCATCCAGCCCTTAGCCATTCATGCAGATGCATGGTCAGCGCTTCCAGGGGTTTCGGATTGGGTGCTAGGTATTATAAAGAGAGGCTACTCGCTACAGTTTTTTTCGACGCCCTCCGCGCTTTTCAGCGCGCGTCGAAACTATGGTCAAAACAGAAGTAGCACACATACTTCGGGCCGAAATATCAAAACTGTTGAGCAAAGGGGCTGTAGAGCCTGTGTCTCAAGCTCAAAGCGAGGGGGGGGGGGCTGTACAGCAGATACTTTCTGGTGCCCAAGAGAGACGGGGGTCTCAGGCCCATACTGGATCTAAGACAGCTGAACAAGGCATTGATGAAACGCAGTTTCAAAATGCTTACGACCAGGAAACTCCTCGCTCAGATTCGCAAAGGGGACTGGTTCATGTCAATAGATCTGAGGGACGCGTATTTTCAAATACAGATAGCGTCAAACCACAGGCGATATTTGAGATTCGCCTTCGAGGGCCAGGCATACCAGTTTACAGTCCTCCGTGGCTCCTCGTACGTTTACGAGGTGCATGGATGCAGCGCTCGCTCCTCTCAGACTCAGAGGCATACGAGTGCTGAATTATTTGGACGACTGGCTGGTTCTGGCCCGATCACGAGCGGAGCTCGTGGACCACAGGGCCGTTTTACTCGATCACCTCGAGAAGCTCGGCCTCAGTGTCAATTGGGCGAAGAGTTCGCTGAACCCCAGTCAGACGATCCTGTTTCTGGGTATAGTTCTGAACTCGTGTTCCATGACGGCGCGGCTGTCACCACAGCGCACGATGGGCATTCAGCGCGCAGCGAGTTCTTTCCGCTGTGGCGCGACCGTGTCGCTCAAACACTGTCAAAAGATGCTGGGTCTCATGGCCTCAGCGTTTCCGGTTCTGCGGCTGGGCCTGCTCCGCATGCGCCCCCCGCAGTTCTGGCTGAAGGCTCGGGTGCCGCGCAGAGCGTGGGCGTCTGGCCGGCTGCATTTCAAGGTCGATCAGAGCTGTGTTGCGGCTCTAGCACCTTGGACAGTGAACGGCTGGTACCGATCAGGTGTAAGCCTGGGGACTTCCCCGAGTGTGAAAATGGTGTCGACGGACGCCTCCACTTCGGGATGGGGAGCACTGCTCGAAGGCAGACCGTCCTTTGGCCTATGGTCAGAACGGGAAAAGCTCCATCATATCAACTGCCTGGAAACGCTGGCAGTGGAGAACGCGCTGACGCGCTTTTGTCTCCATATCAAGGATCACCACGTCGTAGTCCGTGCGGACAACATGTCCGTGGTGTCCTACATAAATCGCCAGGGCGGTCTCGGGTCCCGAAACCTGTGCAGGCTGACGGAACGCCTCCTGGTTTGGGCTCAGCGCAACGTGCGCTCGCTGAGAGCAGTGCATGTGCCTGGACTGCAGAATCTGGGTCCAGACAGGCTGTCCAGAGGCAATGTTCCTACGGGCGAATGGTCTCTACACCCGCAAACAGTCCGGCTGTTGTGGGAGAGATTTGGCATGGCGGAGGTGGACCTCTTTGCGTCCCACGAAAACGCTCACTGCCCCGCGTTCTTTTCCAAGAACGAAAGCGCGCTGTCACAGAGATGGCCGTGCTGCCCGCTTTATGCGTTCCCTCCCGTCTCCCTCCTTCCGCAGGTGATAGAACGGGTGAGAGAAATGAGATGTTCAATACTGCTTGTAGCACCTCTTTGGAAGAACCAACCATGGTTCCCAGATTTGATGCAGTTAGCAGATGTCGCCCCATGGCCGGTACCGTTGAGGAGGGACCTCCTCTCGCAGGCCAGGGGCTCGATTTGGCACCCTCAACCGGAGTTGTGGTCCCTCCATGTGTGGGCGCTCAACGGTTACCCGCTGATCTCGCAGTGGGAGTGCTAAATACCATCACTCAGGCTAGAGCTCCGTCGACACGACGTCTGTATGCCTCGAAGTGGTCGGTTTTCTCCAGCTGGTGCACAGCTCGAGGTTATTCACCCCTTAGTTGTAAGGTGACGGAGGTCCTCTCCTTCCTACAGGAGCTGTTGGATAAGGGCAGAGCCCCATCCACGATCAAAGTTTATATGGCGGCCATCGCGGCGTTTTCTGAAACGGCGTCCGGTCAGTCAATAGGAAGGAACGATTTAGTCATCCGGTTCCTCAGAGGAGCTAGGAGGCTGAATCCTCCCAGACCTCCGTCAGTCCCTATGTGGGACCTCGCGGCGGTTTTGGAGGCCATGAAGGGTCCCCCTTTTGAGCCTATCCAATCGGTTAGCCTTCAGCATCTGTCGTTCAAGACAGTATTCTTGTTGGCTCTCGCTTCTGTGAAGTGTGTGGGTGATTTGCACGCGCTCTCGGTGAGCCAGTCGTGCTTGGAGTTTGGGCCCAATGACTCAAGGGTCATACTCAAACCTAGGCACGGTTATGTGCCGAAATCCCTCAACACACCGTTTCGGGCTCAGGTTATTGCCTTGTCTGCCCTGCCGGTGTCAGGGGAGGATGGAGACTCGAGTCTTCTTTGCCCTGTCAGGGTTTTAAGAGCTTATGTGTCTCACTCTGCTGCCTTTTGGCAGACGGAGCAGCTGTTTGTCTCGTTCGGTGGACGTTCCAAGGGTATGGCTGTTTCGAGACAGACTCTATCCAGATGTATAGTTGACGCCATAGCGTTAGCTTACGCTTCCAGGGGCCTTCAGTGCCCGTTGGGCGTCAGAGCACACTCCACAAGAGGCGTCGCCTCGTTGTGGGCGTGGTCTACTGGGATCTCCTTGCAGGATATATGTATGGCGGCAGGTTGGGCCTCGCCGTCTACATTTATCAGGTTCTATAACCTGGAGGTCCCCGCCTTGCAAGCAAGGCTGTTGTCGGTATAGTCGAATCAGGGCCCAGAGGGAAATTCTTAGTTCACGAGCGATATGCGCTGCCGACTGTTATATGGGCAGTATTGCGTAAGACCCGCATTGCCACATTGGTCAGGCCTTGCCTCGGTGGTGTGATGTCATATTGCCGCATCTACGGATGCTGCTAGATATAGGACGGAGGGCTTTTTCCCTTTTCTGTCCTGGACTCTCTGTGAGTCCCTCAGGTGATTGTGCACTGTAAATCCTGGGCGTTGCTTCGGGTTTATTGGTGTGTGATCCCTGCGCGCACGGCGTTTTAAATTGGGTTACCGTAGCGTCTTAGCTAAGACGCAGTACGAGAGAGCTCTCGTAAGAGAACGTACTCAGTTACTTAACGTAACCTCAGTTCTCTCTAGAAGAGCGAACGAGTACTGCGTTCTCTGCCGTGCGCACGATTCACTCTGGTTCGCTTCGGCGATGAAATAAATCAGGTGAGTCAGCCTTTTCGAGCTCCTTTTATAGGTTTGGCCACACCCGTTTTGGCGGGAAGTGGCAAGAAGGGCGCGAAGCGCCCTTATTGGTCTGATGTTGCATCAGCCCGCGCTCGATAGACTTTGCAGTTGCCGCAGAACAAGCCAATGAGCGAACGAGCCATCTCGCCTATGGCTGTGTACTGCTGCAAATGCGCTTTACAAAAATACAAAATTAAGGATAATTTTTTGCTTCAGTATTTCGTGAAAAGAGACTTTTCCCCGTAGCGTCTTAGCTAAGACGCAGTACTCGTTCGCTCTTCTAGAGAGAACCGAGGGTTACGTTTAGTAACCGAGTACGTTTTTTCCATGGACCCTCAGGGAACTGAACTGGCTGCAGAGGTGCTGGATGCGTCACAGCAGATTTGTCATTGGACTGGCAGGGTATGCATGTAGCAATCATTGACTGGACCTGAGCGTCCATCTGCGGCCACCAGTAAAGATCCCGCAACCTCTGTTTTGTGCGGACTATGCCTTGGTGAGACTTGTGTGCCAAGGAAATCAAAGTGTGTCGCAGGGCCACAGGGATTAACAACCTTGTTCCTCTGAAAATGAAAGCATCTTTCACTGCGAGTTCCTCTCTCACTCTGAAGTATGGAATCATGTCCTGACTCACCGCTTTGATGGAGGGTGGTCAGTAAAGTGGTGATTGCCTGGTGATCTGTGCGAAGTGTAAAACGATGGCCCCACACGTACGTTCGCCATTTTTCAGTAGCCCACACACATGCCAGAGCCTCCTTCTCCACTAGTTCGCCACTGGTTTTTCTGTTCCGTCAAGTTGCACTTGGGTGAACACTGCACCCAACCCGTAGTCACTGGCATCCGTTGAAATGACTGAATGAAGTGTGGGGTCATAAATGGCAAGGACCGGACTGGACACAAGAATCTGTTTAATTTTCTCAAAACTGTTTTGAGCAGCAAGCGTCCAAGAAAATCGTCCTTTTCCTTTAGCACACTCACGCATTGGAGCAACAACTGTCGCAAATCCAGGCAGGAATTTTGAGTACCAGGACATTAATCCTAGGAAGGATTGGAGAGATGTTGCATCAGATGGAGGCGGAACTTCACAGACAGCATCTAGGTGCTCTTGATCAGGTAGGATTCCATGAGCGTTGATTATATGGCCCAGGAACCGCAATGAAGTCTGTTTGAAATTGCATTTTTTATCATTTAGCACCAGCCCAGACTCTTTCAATTTATGCAACACAGTACTGAGGTTCGTGTCATGCTCCCCAGATGTCTTTCCATAGATGATAACATCATCCAGGTAATTTTTGACACCTGGTACGCCCTCCAGGATGGTAGCCATCATCTTTTGGAAAGCGGAGGGTGCCGACGCCAGGCCATAGGGAACCCTGCAGTATCTGAACAGGCCTTCATGAGTGATAAAAGCTGTAATATCTCTACACTCCTCATGCAGGGGAAGCTGATAGTATGCATTAGCCAGATCAATAGTAGAAAATACTGTAGCACCCCTAAGGCTGGTAAGCATTTCATCAATGTGTGGTAATGGATAACAGTCAGTAATGACGGCTTTGTTAACTTCTCTTAAGTCGGCACACATTCGTATCCCACCTGTTTTCTTCCCAGTAACAACGATGGGGGACACCCAGGCTGAAGCATCCACACGTTCGATGACGCCTGTTCTCAGCAGACCCTCTAATTCAGGTGAAACAGACGCTCGGACTGCAAAAGGTGAGCGTCGCAGTTTCTGACGCACAGGTTTTACTGTGGGGTAAATTTTTACCTTGTGGACAAAGTTTTTTACACATCCTATTTCAGTATCTGTCAAGGATGTGGTATTGGTGGCCATGACCAAGGAGCAGACATTATCACCTTTTATTTGAAGTTTTAGGGCAGAAATCAAGTCTAACAAAGCAGTCCCTTTATCCACAACGAAGAATGTGGCAGCAGCTGACGCATTTGATATACACGCTTGTGCTTGCAGGCATCTGAGTACAGGTATGTATTCCTGTGTGTAAGTCACAAGACGGATGGCAGGTGTTGATAATTGTGTGGCACTGAAATGGTATTTATAAATGTGAAGAGGCAATATAGACACAGAAGAGCCTGTATCCACAACGAATTGTACTTTGGTGCTAGGTGAAGCAGGAGTATTGACAGTCACTTCACAATGTAGTTTCTTTTGTACTTCAGCAGAATTATCTAGATACAGTACTGTGACGTCATGCACTTGCACCTCACGCACATCACTTTCTGGGGCTGAACGGCACACACAAGCAAAATGTCCCTTCTTGTTGCAAAATTTACAAAACACCTTTGCAGCTGGGCACTGTGCTGAGTTAGCTAGGTGTTTGTCTGAACCGCATCTAAAACAGGACTTACGGTTCGACGAAGCGTGGGCAGTAGTCGGACGTGAATGGTGTTTCCCTCTCGCATGATTTGGCTTGACTTGTACGGCGCGCACTGGAGCATCTCTGTCGGCCGTCATTCTCTTGGTGTGCTCAGCCGCAGCCTCTAATTGTGTTGCAAGTGTAGTAGCTTTCTGTAATGTCAGGTCCGGCTCGAGTAACAGCCTGTGCAAATGTTCCAGCAATTGATCGCGAATCATATCATCCACTTTATCACCGAAGTCACAGTAAGCAGCGAGTGCATGTAAAGCAGCAACGTACTGTTGTATGTTTTCGTGTGAAGCTTGTACTCTTTTTCTGAATGTATGCCGCTTCACGACAACATTAACTTTGGGCATGAAGTGTTTTTTTAAAGCATCGACAGCAGAATCATATGTCTCACCGGTGTCTGGCAGTGCATAAAAGATCCGTTGACCCTCTGCACCTAAACAATGAAGTAAATGGTAAATGGACTGCATTTATATAGCGCTTTCAACAGACCACATGGCCATCCAAAGCGCTTTACAATTTTGCCTCACATTCACACACACATTCACACACCGACTGCGGTGTCTGCCATTCAAGGCGCCATCCAGCTCGTCGGGAGCAGCAGGGGTTAGGTGTCTTGCTCAAGGACACCTCGACACTTGGTCAGGTGGAGCCGGGGATTGAACCACCAACCTTCCGGTTTGTAGACAACCTACATGAACCACTGAGCCACTGCCGCCCAATGAAGTAATGTATGAACAATGACATAAACAATGAAGTAATGTAGCCCTCTTCCGAGCTTCAGGCTATGCATCGCCCACTGCATTGATAACCGTTAAATAGTTATTGAACATGCGCAACCACATGTCAAATGGCATGGTAGGCTCTCCCGGGCAAGCCAGGAACACTGACGGTGCAGAGATATTGTTGATAAGTCAGTAACGTTATGAAAAACGTAGTACCCTCGTCGCCAATTTTGTTAGGTTTTGTATAAGTAATAAGCACGACGAATATCTTCCAGACCTCACTTTATTCCGAACAGTAACTTCACATGTCTTTTCACTAAGCCCCTTCTTCTTCGTCCCTGTTGAACCCACCTCTTCTTACAATACAACGTCCCTAGAGGTAGCATTAGGAATTACAGTACATGATACAACAGTATGCTTACAATGTTTTTAAAACATGATGTGCCATGTGAAATTTAACAGTTGTCCACTTCATTACATGTAATTTAACCATGTAGATTATTTCATCAAAGTTGAAGCTTTTTAAGCTAAATGAGGAAAATAACACTCCTAGTAAATTATAAGTTAAAACCTCTCAATTTGAGAGTTTATTGCTTGATTCTCTGCATTAGTAACTCAGGAATCAGCGTCAGCCGCTGCACAAACACAATCATGTTTATGGCTGACCGCTAGTAAGGGACAAGAGGCTGACCTTTAGCAGCGGCATTTAGAGCCACAAACACGCCGATGTGATGAACGACACACAGAAAAAACATCAAGAGAAAGGGAGTAATCACAGCAGACTCCTGAGGAACAAATCAAGCTTCAGCAGAAAACCACTGCAACTCCACCTAAAACCAGCAATAAGAGCATATAACAGAGCCATCAACGAAAGATAGAAAGCAGAAGCCACTATATTCAGTTTTTAAATCAAAATGTGTTAGAACAAAGTTTAACACATGCATGACTCCAGTTTTTCATGATTCCGTCATTGCTGAATTCCAGTTCAAAAACAGCAAAATCTCACTTTTTTTCTTGCAATTCTGCATAAAAATAAAGGCCACAAAAAAAAATAAAAAATAAAAAAATAACCCTGGTTGTATGTTGGAATGCATTATTTTCATAAGGAAATCCAAAGTTATGAATTAGCTTGGAATATTACAACAACAAAAAAACCTTTGCGAAATGAAGCACTGTTTCCACCCAATGACTTAAAGAGAACAAAAGGCTAAAGATCACCAAGAAAAACTAGTATTTCAGAAGCTGTGCAATGAGATTTGTGCATTGGTTGGTCCAGTTTTATGCTGTCCCATTGCAAAATAATGTCTTTTTATGAACATTAAGGAATTATATTCTGTAAAAGTGTTTCCATCATAGTATGCATGTTTTCTTACAGAATAAGGAATTTATCTGTCTTAGTTGAAAGCATACATTTTTATGCACATTTTTTTTTAATTTATGTGCATCTTGGCATTTCCATCCGGCATTTTTTATTCAATTTCCCAAAAATTAAAAAAAAAAAAATGGGTGGATATAAACAGCTATTGAGTCTGTGTGAAACAGTGAATCAGTCTCACACAACCAGGGTTGCCAAGTCTGCAGTTTTACCTCCCAGTTGGGCTACTTGTACTCTGTTGCCGCAGGTTGTTTTTGAAGTCTGAGGGTTAAAGTGATCTCACCGGGATGCTGTTTCAACAGAGGGGAAAACAGTGCAGAAAAACCTTATCTAATTGGGCTGGTTTTGTTTTGCAGACCTGGCAACCCCGTCCATATAGTCCTCCACGGAGTTTACTAAAGCATTACTGCTGTCTTGGTCGTTAACATTAATGAAAAAACAAACAACAAAACAGAAATAAATAAAGTACCTAAATTAAAAACTGTTGTAATCTTTATATTGTACTCATCTGTCACTTGTTTCTTTTCAAAATAAAGCAGCTTTATGCATTTCGTTTGCTCTCTGTGTCACGTATGACCCTGGAACAACACGTTAATCCAAACATTTATTCTTGACCATATCTCTACACTTAAACCTAAGTTTAACCAAAAGTAAATCATAAAATCAGAGGAAATAATAGATTAATGACACTGATGTACAAGCATAAAAAAAAATTACGCAAGCCTAAATTTCACAAAAAAAATATAAACTGGTTCTTCAGATCAGATTGGTTAATCACATTGTTCACACAATGTCGAGGGTCAACAAAGATGTTGATAACTTGGTAAAATCAGGTTCTGCATGACTATTGAGCAAATATGATACATATGGTAAAACAGAATTGATGGGGGAAGTCGCTGTGGGGCTGGTTATAGTGAACAGTGATGGATGAGGCTGAGGTTATTTACTGTGGTGATGGGCATCTCCACAGCATGAGTCAAATGGTTTGGATCATTCTATTGTTCCTAGTGTTTTCCGTTGATCTCCGGTTAAAGGGCTGTTCTCTCCCGCTGGCGACGGCAACAGAATCCCACCAGCATTCCTCAAGACAGATCCGTCCTGTTGCTGTGGCAACAGAAGAAAAAGAGCGGGAGAGGAGCGAGCGACGGACGCTCCCAAGAGAGAACAGGAAGAACAGAGACACAAATGAAACCAAAGAGGGAAACTCCCATCACAGCAAACTAACCTGAGCATCATCATCTGTGTGCTCCTTCCTCACCATTCCCCATCCTAACAAAAACACCCACTGGCCTGCATCTAAATTTAGATTTTATACTACTTTTAAGAAGCATTTCAAATGTAATATACTACTGTAATATACTACAACCATTAATATATATATATATATATATATATATATATATATATATATATATATATATATATATATATATAGTTGAAATAAATTGCTGTTCTTTATAAATGTTGTATCCTGTCAAAACTAAAAAAAATACAATTTATCAAGTTTACATAAAAATATTCTATAATAATACTTCATAATATTATGGATTTGACAAATATTAAAATTTAATAAATATAAAAAAATAAAAGAGACAGAGTTCAAATGTAGTAATTTTTAATCTAATTTTATGTAAAAAGGTCTTCTCTTTGATCAGTCAGATCATATAATGGGCTGTGATGTTAAGGTCTGTCATGATGTATCTCATTGTATTATGCGTTTTTCATCTGCACACTGTGATGTTTCTCTTTTCAATTGTCACATGTTTGATCACTTGTTACTTCACAGTGTGTCAGAATGCACAGAATTTAAGAGAAGTGTGTGTGTGTGTGTTGTGGGTTAATTGATTATAAATAGTCCGAGTAAAGGGATTTGTATTGCTAATTAGTCTTTGTGGCGTTGTGCTGGTGTTATCTGTTAGCGGCTCTTTCATTGTGCCGCTCAGATCTCTCTCATTCAGCTCAGATGAATCATTTCTCTTTGATTTCTGCTGCTGTCTGGCGGATCTCTCAGTCGGGCCCTTAATCTTTCACATTCAAACACAAACAGGCTCCACGAGCACCTCTGATAGCAGCTGAGCGAACTGTTATTTAAGGCAAATTAAGCAGCCAGAACTCAGACTTACACAAACACAAGCAGATGAGTCTAACACACTGCTGTTTCACTTGTTCCTCGTCTTTTTGAACAAAAATACTCACTAAATGAATAAACGCAAATGAAGAATATAGTTTCCTCTTCTCCATAAAGAGCAGTTCCTTTTTGCATTTAAAGAGCATTTGCTGAAACTAAACTGCAGCAGCAACTTCTTTCTACTTTTGAGCATGCCTTTAGTAACACTTAAAGCCGTTATATATCTAATGCATTATAAATGTAATTGAATGCTTTCATTATGCCTTGTAATACACCTTATAATGCATCGTACGATCTCATGAATAATATGCATGTGACGGTATCAAATATTCATGTTGTGATAATTGCTGAAGCTTTTAATGGTGAATAAATGGGAAGCTTTTTAGTTAATATTTAATTCCAAAAAAGTGTTGTTATACAATAACAAGTATAATAACTTTTTTATAACAAAAGATGTATATAAAAAAAAATTGTACTTAAATGTTCAATGTAAGCAATTATAAAGGACGATAGGTAATGTTTTACAATAATGTTTGTCAATCCATTTACCAACATTAACAATGATAAAATATAGCTACACATGTTACAGAAGTTATGTTAAAGTTAGTTACAAAAATGCAACTGAACTTCGTTGTGAGCTTAGGTCCATTAAATAATAGTCACGACCTTTGAATTCAATAATGTGTTACTAAACATTAACATTAAGATTAATAAATGATTTCAAAGTAGCTTTCATTTTATTTTAACTATTTAATTAACTAATGTTAACTGGACAGATTAAATGTAAAAAGGTTTAAAAATAAACACCGTTCACATCAGATAATATTCAAATATTCTCTCAAGTTGTCCTTTTGTAACACAGAACATTATATTTCTGGAATAATCAGCTTATATGATTTGATGTTGAATATCTGAGAGGATGAGTAACAATGCAAACCAGAAAAACTGCTGACTGTTAATAGCTTCAGATTCAACATTCAAATAACTAACCTCCACACACACACAGACACACAGACTCTCTCTCTCACTCTCTCTACACACACACACACACACAGAAACTCCCTGTCTCTCACACACACACACACACATTTAAGTTGAGTCACTGCTGTGTGTGTGTGTGTGTGTGTGTGTGTGTGTGTGTGTGTGTGTGAGAGAGAGAGAGAGAGAGAGAGAGAGAGAGAGAGTGGGACAGTGTGTGTGTGTGTGTGTGTGTGTGTGAGAGTCTTTGTGTTTGTGTGTGAGACAGAGAGAGAGAGAGAATGTGTGTGTGTGTGTGTGCGTGTGTGTGTGTGTGTGTGTGTGTGTGTGTGTATAGGTGTGTGTGAGGTCTCTCAATCTCCATGGCAATAACAGCTGCTGTAGGTTGTAATTGAAAGCAATGAGAAAAAATAGAACAAAGAAATTGGAAAAGAAAATAAAGCAGATAAACAGAGACGAGGAAAACACACGGATGTTAATGATGGATGAGACACAAACCTACAGCGCGATGATTACTGCCACAAACATGAAGATGAAGGACATGAAATTAAGAAAAGAAGGACTGTTTGCAGACCAGTTTCCACACCCACAGCTGTCTGTGATTGATCATCAGACAGAAAGTCCCGCCCCAAACTTCTGACACGTCTGACACTCCACAAACCAGCAGAGCATCGTCTGAAGCAGATGTTCCAGAGCGCAGAAGATCAGGCCATTCTCTGCATCTGCTCCAATTAAGCCAGAAAATCCCTGGAGCTCTGATGAGACGAGCCGCGGACACACACACTCACTGAGGTTTCTATTAACTCACAGACATGTCTCTCCTGAGCTGATGTGTGTCTCAGGAGCTAATCTGGATCCACTGAGATTGGAATGCTCAATAAGATCACAAAATTCACAAAATAAATATTTTTGCATGTGTATGTGCGAGACCTGCAGCCACAGTGATAGAGCAGCTGCTAGATGGTTTCTAGGGTGTTCAGAACGGTTGCCAGATGGTTACAGCAGGTTCGGAGTGGTTTTTAGGTTACTGTATACCATGGTATAATGAGCATTACTCGCAATCTAAAGAGAGCAACCCGAATGGAGCACAGCTGGAGGAAAACAAAACTAGAGGTATTTCGTATTGCTTGGCGGGAAAGTAACCTATCCTACAGAAAAGCGTTAAAAACTGCTAGATCCGATTACTTTTCTTCTCTTTTAGAAGAAAACAAACATAACCCCAGGTTTTTATTCAATACAGTGGCTAAATTAACGAAAAATAAAGCCTCAAGTGTTGACATTTCCCAACATCACAGCAGTAATGACTTTATGAACTACTTCTAAAATCAATACTATTAAGCCCCTTTCACACTGCATGTCGGACTGCATTGCCGGGTCGCCTTCTGTGTGAAAGCAACCACGTCCCGGGATTGATTCCGGCATTGAACCCGGGTCGGGGACCTAGTAACATTGCTGGGGTCAACCCGGGACAAGCTCTATGTGAACAAAAGCCAGATCTAATGCCGTGTCGAAGTGATGATGCGCGAGCTGTTTTGAAGGAAGATCAACGTTTGCGGCGAAAACATATGGGCAAACTGTAATGAAGCAGAGATCAGTTAGTTCCTCACTTTCCGCACTGAAGTCGAGATCGTTCGCTTGCTTCAGTGAAAGTATAACGTGCCTAGCGTTTTCGACTCGTACATTACACGTCACGCCATGATGTCACGTGTCGTTACGGGATCTTTACGGGTTGTGTGTGAAAGCACGTACATATCCCGGGTAATCACTGGCAGTGTGAAAGTGCAAAATCTAGCGACACAGGAACAATTGACCGAACACTTTACCCGTGTATTTGCCGGAATGGCAGTGTGAAAGGTGTGAAACCACAATTTGACCCCAAAGAACTAGTTAATTATAGACCAATCTCGAATCTCCCTTTTCTGTCCAAGATACTAGAAAAGGTGGTATCCTCACAATTATATTCTTTCTTAGAGAAAAATGGTATATGTGAGGATTTCCAGTCAGGATTTAAACCGTATCATAGTACTGAAACTGCTCTCCTTAGAGTTACAAATGATCTGCTCTTATCATCTGATCGTGGTTTTATCTCTCTATTAGTGCTACTGGATCTTAGTGCTGCGTTTGACACAATTGACCACAACATTCTTTTGCATAGACTTGAACACTTTGTTGGCCTTAATGGAAGTGCATTAGCATGGTTTAAATTGTACTTATATGACCGCCATCAGTTCGTAGCAGTGAATGAAGATGTATCCTATCGATCACAAGTGCAGTATGGAGTACCTCAAGGCTCAGTACTAGGGCCGCTACTCTTAACGCTTTATATGTTACCCTTGGGAGATATCATCAGGAAACACGGTGTTAGCTTTCACTGTTATGCTGATGATACTCAGCTCTATATTTCTTTGCGGCCCGGTGAAACACACCAATTTGAAAAACTAATAGAATGCATAGTCGATATAAAAACTGGATGACGAGTAATTTCTTACTGCTAAATTCTGAAAAAACAGAGGTGTTAATTATAGGACCTAAAAACTCTGCTTGTAATAACCTAGAACACTGTCTAAGACTTGATGGCTGCTCTGTCAATTCTTCGTCATAAGTTAGGAACCTAGGTGTGCTATTTGATCGCAATCTTTCCTTAGAAAGCCACATTTCTAGCATTTGTAAAACTGCATTTTTCCATCTCAAAAATATATCTAAATTACAGCCTATGCTCTCAATGTCAAATGCAGAAATGTTAATCCATGCGTCTATGACCTCAAGTTTAGATTATTGTAATGCTTTATTGGGTGGTTGTTCTGCACGCTTAGTAAACAAACTACAGCTAGTCCAAAATGCAGCAGCAAGAGTTCTTACTAGAACCAGGAAGTATGACCAAAACATCGTAGAGATTTTAAAATATTGCTTATTACTTATAAAGCCCTGAATGGTTTAGCAACTCAGTATTTGAGCTCCTTTTACATTATAGTCATCCACGTCTGCTGCGTTCTCAAAAATATGGCAATTTGATAATACCTAGAATATCAAAATCAACTGCGGGTGGCAGATCCTTTTCCTGTTTGGCGCCTAAACTCTGGAATAACCTACCTCTCTTGCTGTTTAAATCTAGATTAAAGACCCATCTCTTTAACCTGGCTTACACATAACGTACTAATATGCTTTTAATATCCAAATCCGTTTTTTTTTTAGGCTGCATTAATTAGGTAAACCGCAACCGGGAACACTTCCCATAACACCCGATGTACTTGCTACATCATTAGAAGAACGGCATCTATGCTAATAGTAGTCTGTTTCTCTCTTGTTCCGAGGTCACCGTGGCCACCAGATCGAGTCTGTGTCCAGATCAGAGGGTCACTGCAGTCACCCGGATCCAGTACGTATCCAGACCAGATGGTGGATCAGCACCTAGAAAGGACCTCTACATCCCTGAAAGATAGCGGAGACCAGGACAACTAGAGCCCCAGATACAGATCCCCTGTAAAGACCTTGTCTCAGAGGAGCACCAGGACAAGACCACAGGAAACAGATGATTCTTCTGCACAATCTGACTTTGCTGCAGCCTGGAATTGAACTACTGGTTTTGTTTGGTCAGAGGAGAACTGGCCCCCAACTGAGCCTGGTTTCTCCCAAGGTTTTTTTCTCCATTCTGTCACAGATGGAGTTTCGGTTCCTTGCCGCTGTCGCCTCTGGCTTGCTTAGTTGGGGTCACTTCATCTACAGCGATATCATTGACTTGATTGCAAATAAATGCACAGACACTATTTAACTGAACAGAGATGACATCACTGAATTCAATGATGAACTGCCTTTAACTTTCATTTTGCATTATTGACAAACTGTTTTCCTAATGAATGTTGTTTAGTTGCTTTGACACAATGTATTTTGTTTAAAGCACTATATAAATAAAGGTGACTTGACTTGACTATAAACATTAACTGGATATTCAATTGATTGAGCACAGACTCACAGTCTCACTGACAGCAGACATCCAGCGATGATGATCCAGATGGCTCTTCACTGCTCTTTTGTTCATGTATGAGACAGAAATCTCAGAATCTCCTCGAGGAACACACGGAGATGCACTGGTCCGCTCAATACTAATGGAAACGGCTTGTTTGTTGTTGTGTGTGGTGTATTTCAGTGGTGATGTCAGATGTTAATTGAATCTCGTGTCGTCTCAGTGAATCTAAATGATGGTGTTAACTTGACATTTACCTACTAACAGCAGCTCCTTCACCGCACGACTGTGACAACAAACACTACGCAAATATCACACAGACATTAGACATCTGATGATCAGCATCTCAACAGACCCCCATAAACCTGCTCCATGATCACACACACACGCACACACACTGGTATTCCTATAATTATGGGTTCATTCCACAGGTGTAATGGTTTTTCTACTGTACAAACTGTATTTCATATCGTATAACCCTAACTCTACTCCTTAACCTGACCCTCACAAAAAAAACGCAGGCATGTTTAGATTCTCGAAACACTTCATTCTGTGTTATTTATAAGCTGTTTTCCTCATGAAGACCAAAAAAATGTCCCCACAAAGTTTACTGGTATAACTATACTTGGACATTTGGACCCCATAATGTAGGGAATACCACTGCACACACACACAATAAATGTGGCACCTGTCTGATCTCTGTGGTGTTTCACTGTGTTTCTGTATCAAATGTAGAATCAAACTCTACACTGATCCATAATCCACCAGCTTTAAACTACACTGGTTCATATCAGATGAAAGTCCCGAGATCAACTGCCACACATCTGAGGAAGATCTAGTGACCGGATCTGAGCAAGTTTCCCATCCATAGACACTGTCAGGCCATTATCTGAATTAAATGCTCCACTGCAGTCTGTTATTATCATCAGTTTACAAACTAGTCCAGAGGAGACTAAACTATCTGCCCGAGTGTGATCCTGACGCGCACACACACACACACACCGTCTGACAGCCGGACAAACACCTTCAGAGGCATTCTGATCTCAATAAAAGATGCCTGACATTTAGAGACATTATTCACTGCCAGAGCTGAAGAAACACAAGAGCACAGAGGAGAAGATACAGCTGAGGACGAGAGACACTGACGCACTAAGAGAGAGAGAGAGAGAGAGAGAGAGAGAGAGAGAGAAAGAGAGGGGGCATGATGTCATCACTCCACAGAAACACTGAACCGAAGAGGTCAAGAACAATCACAGACCTTGAAAACACCAAAGATCATCAAGCGTGTTCATAATCTGACAGCAGATCAGACACGTCAATCACAGTGATCAGGTGACTCTGAATCGATCTGGTTTGATTGATCGCTGTCTGAAGAACAGCAGGAGACGATCAATGCAGGTCTACAGCAGCTCAGATCATCTGCATGAACAGAGGAAGACTGAGACTCCAAAACCACCCACAAAAATGAGGCTTTGTTTCAAATTAGCTAAAAAAAACCTCGTGAGCAATGCACTGAAGTCATACTTAATTTAATAATAGGAAAATAACATTGAAGGAAATTGTGGAAATTATATAAGTTTATGAAACCTCTTATTTACATAAGGTAAACAAAGCAGTTTGGTTCATATTTTTTTCATAAATAAT
The DNA here is from genome assembly GCF_963082965.1 of Carassius carassius. Classification (NCBI taxonomy): domain Eukaryota; kingdom Metazoa; phylum Chordata; class Actinopteri; order Cypriniformes; family Cyprinidae; genus Carassius; species Carassius carassius. Next base: position 33,630,296 of record NC_081771.1, read on the forward strand.
TGTATACAATATTTTAATGTTGTTATGCATACCTGCTTCCGCCGCCATAATAATGACCCTTTCAAATGCTTGCATGCTCTCCTTCTCTTTTTTTCTTTTATTCTAAATTAAAGTGGTAATGAAATATTGCTTCTGTTAATACTTCCCGCATTTCAGTAATAAAAGTGTGCATCTTTAAAATGCATGCAACTACATTGAGCACAACAGTTACCATACAGCACTTGTCAGAAGTCAAAAATAATTTGAACAGTGAATTTTGAATTGATCCATTCTTGTAAATGTGGTTTTAATTGCGGTTAAATGATCACAAGTAGGTATAATTCAGCAGGAGGTGGGAGAAAAAAACACTGATATTCTGGATTTGGACAGAATAAAATCACTGAATAACATTGAAAAAGGTTCCCACGAGAAACAACTACCATCTGAATAGTGCTCATGTCTAGAAGTATGTCCAAAAACGCTTCTGAGGAAGATCTAGTCACTGGACTGACACCGTTTGAGTTTTATCACATCAAATCTGTTTTGACTGTACACACATACATGACTCTAATCATCACAAAGCCTGTGCTTTATGGGTTTCTGTGTCTTATGACCTGAGCATCACATACTGTACAAACATCACTTCAGATGTCAATCATACGGCTCTTCCTGTCTGAGTGGGCGGATCCTGGCTTGAATAAACACACAGTGTAATGTGCAGACTGAACACTGTGAAAGACTACAGTTGACCAAACACTGACATTTCAGATTATGCCCGGTCACATCTGAGCTGAAATAACTGACATTAGAGGTAAGATAAGCTTTACAAGGGGAAATATGCAGCTGTAATATTCCACGCAGACTGTAATTATATTCCCAACCTCAGAGCGAAAACACACACAGACTGAAGCAGACGGCCGCTGATCTATCATTATATTTTGTCATTATATTTTCATCACAGACGACGATCCATTATTATTCACCGTTGTGCTGAAAGTCACCCTGGGAAAGAGAAGATGTTCAGCAGAACAACACGTGTCCTGAGCAGACGCCATGAGAATCACAGCTATTCATCTTCACACACTTACAGCCAATCAGAGGAAACATGCTTAATGAGCAGGCAGTGGATTTCAGACCAATGAGATGTGACTGTGGGCGTGGCTAACCTGTGACAAGCTGCTGACAAATTAAACAAGAAATCTTGTTACTTGTCAAGTTCACACACAAAAACTTCACACATACTTAACTTAAACCATTAAAAACATTTTTGTCACTTGAAATAGAATAAGTACCAACTTAAATATATAAACAAATATATAAAAATATAATATATATATATATATATATACACAGTACGGACCAAAAGTTTGGACACACCTTCTCATTCAAAGAGTTTTCTTTATTTTCATGACTATGAAAATTGTAGATTCACACTGAAGGCATCAAAACTATGAATTAACACATGTGGAATTATCTATGGAATTATATACTTAACAAAAAAGCGTGAAACAACTGAAAATATGTCATATTCTAGGTTCCTCAAAGTAGCCACCTTTTGCTTTGATTACTGCTTTGCACACTCTTGGCTTTCTCTTGATGAGCTTCAAGAGGTAGTCACCTGAAATGGTCTTCCAACAGTCTTGAAGGAGTTCCCCGAGAGATGCTTAGCACTTGTTGGCCCTTTTGCCTTCTGTCTGCGCTCCAGCTCACCCCTAAACCATCTGGATTGGGTTCAGGTCCGGTGACTGTGGAGGCCAGGTCATCTGGCGCAGCACCCCATCACTCTCCTTCTTGCTCAAAAAGCCCTTGATGCCTTCAGTGTGACTCTACAATTTTCATAGTCATGAAAATAAAGAAAACTCTTTGAATGAGAAGGTGTGTCCAAACTTTTGGTCTGTATTGTATATATATATTTCATCAAGCTCCCAGAGTTACATTTCCCATATGTATTTAGTTTAACCTGATATACTAAAATACTGCATGCAAACTCATTTCTGTCATGGGATTTAAAACACAAAGTGGATAATTGCTACATTTTATCTCACGATTTAGAATTTTCAGAAATGCAACTCTGACACAAATTTGAAAAGTTAGGTAACAGATTTTTTTTTTTTTACCTTTTTATTTATTTATTAAGTTATTTGTATTAAAACTATCTACATAAATCCAATATAGATATTTTAGAAAAACTAATATAAATGACAAAAACTAAAACTCTACCTTACATGAAAACAGACAAAAATAAACCAGGTTGGTAAGGATATGGGCTGGACACCATGCGGATGCACCAGATGCGAGGACACGTGGTCTGTTTGAGGCAGAAGAAGACGATGGGAGCTAGTTCTGGGTACGGGACGACCAGAGCACTTAACTCACTGCTGACATCATCAGCCACTTCCTGCTCCTCCTGCTCAGCAGGCTCCGCCTCTTCAACAAGCCCACCCCAGCCAGAAGAGGCACACCGGTCCACGTGTGGCTCCGCCCCCACCGCAGCAGGCCCCTCCTCCTCTGATGTCATGGCTTTTGACCCACCTACAATGAAAGAGCCAGTTAATGATCTCACAGGTTCCTATCAAGTTAAACTAGTTTAAAGAAGAACAGCTAGTTCTCAAGCACGTTTTCTTGAGTCTCTGGAATGAGTTGTTCCTGACCTGCACACATTTATTTATTCATACAGATGAATAAAAAAAAAACTTATTTTGCTGACTGGTTGGTAAAAGCTAAACAAACAGGTTGGTTACAAATACTCCTTTAGCCCCACATAAAGAATGAGCTGCTCTGAATAGAGAACACACATTAAATCAACACGCAGTGATGTTCAAGCACCTCATCGGTCCTGCTCGTGATCATCTGATGCTCTCATAACATTTACATTCATGTCCAAGTAGAGAAACACACGCGATCGGCCTTCATCTGTTCTCATGTGTCTCTGAAAAACATTTCACCTGAACTGAGAGAGCATTCCTGCAAAGTCTGTCTGAGAACATGAACACATACACAACAGAGGCACAGAAAGAGACACATATTCATATTCAGTCTTCAGATCTCAGTGTAAATGAAGAGTTCACCCAAAAACCTGACTTTGTTTGCTTGCCCATATGAGATATTTAAAAAATAAACAACTTTTTCATTGAAACAATGACATTCAAAGGGGTCCAATATCGTAGTTTTAGTCAAAATATGTCCCTTCATGTTTGAACAGGTTTGGAAAGACATGAGGGAGAGTAGATGACAACAGAACAATCTAACTTACCTATCCATTTATTATCATTAATATTCCATGTTTGTCAGCACGTTCAATTCTGGAGGAGGAAAACTAGATAAAGCAAGCGTCAGGAGACTCACACATCACAACAGATGATCATTACTACAGTCCCATTTAATAAATCATGGATCAACCTGTTACACATGTAATCTCTTTAACCTGTTCACCATCTCAATCCATCTCCCGTCCCTCTGTGTGTGTGTGTGTGTGTGTGTGTGTGTGTGTGTGTGTGTGTGTGTGTGTGTGTGTGTGTGTGTGTCCAAATGTCTACACAAAGACAGTAAATCAGCTAGCCTACATTGTGTGGAGTCAACAGTCTCAGATGAATAAACACATTAATACATGTTTTCATTCATATGTAAAAATACAGAGAGGTTTCAGTGCTGCTGTCTGTGGGTTTCCAGGTCAGACAGATGCTGCAGGAGCCAAACACACACACACACACACAGACAGAGAGAGAGAGAGAGAGAAACAGAGAGAGCAAGGTGCTCAAATGAGTTTTCTGCTTCTCAGATGTTTCTCCTGAGAAGACGACTCCAGTAAAGTGTCTCCACTAGACGTTCAAAGGAGATCTCAACAATGTCTCTGCTCAGACTGTGCTCAGATGTGCCACAATAGCAAAGTCTGCAATCAAACCTCGGAGGTCTTTAACTTAACAAACATTTCTCGAGTTCAGCTGGGGTGCATTTCACGAAACTAATGTGAGCCAAAGCAGTCCTGATCCACTGAGCAATGAGTGTGTATAGACACAGACACTCACCATCTGCTGACCAAACACACACACACACACAGTGTGAAGTAAACAAGGGTTTTTAACGAGAGGCCACAGCTCTGGTGACTTAACTAACGGTTTAATGGCCCGCTATCAGAGATCAGCTGTCCTGTTCAGTGGCTGGACACACAAACACACTACAGTCCATACAGGAGGAGAGAGACACGTCTGCTGTTGATGAGGTCAAAGGTCATGTGTCACTCATCTAGAACAGTCTTAAATTCACAAATACAACGAGACTCAGATCAATCTAGAACAGACGAGAACTTCAGCCTTCACATACAGTCACTGATGAGTCCTTATAATCGTCTCATAAATCAGAATATGGCTATTTGGGCAGAATTTGAAATATAACAAATGGTTTGAATAGAGAGTTGTTCACTTTCCATTCTACATGAATGTATTTCACAGATGCTTTAGTCCAAAGTGACTTGCATTGCTTTGTCGGTATCAAAACCATGACCTTGACGTTAGTAGCATCAAGATCTGCAGTTTGAGCATCAGGAATGATGAATGAGCTGAATGAGACAGTAAAACGATTTGATCTTCCCATCACCGGTGTGTGTGTGTGTGTGTGTGTGTGTGTGTGTGTGTCCTCATGTTTCTCCTCCAATCAGCAGGACATACAGGTGCTGCATTGTAGGATCCAAACTAATGACATTTACTTACACCCATATCCTTATTTCCCTAATGAACACCTGCTGAAATGACCTCAGAGATTATGACACACACACACAATCCATAAAAAAGAAAAATACCTCACATTAGTGTCCATGTTACACTCAAACAATGTCATGGTTTATTAAGAATTTCCATTTACTTGCTTTCAAGTCATATCAACAAAATGTATTTAAGTTGCATAGAATACACATGAAAAGAATCAAATTTATCAATTAAAAGCCATGCACAAGGTTCAAATATGGCTATATGTGGAAGGTTGTGTGGCTTATGTATATTACATTATATTACATTATATTATTATATTACACACATACACACGTACACACACACACAAATACATATATATATATATATATATATATATATATGTGTGTGTGTGTGTGTGTGTCTAATATAATAATCTTGATTTACTGATAAGAAATGTATAAACTTAATTATTGTCTATATTACGCAAATCTCATTCGTACTCATTTTATGCATGACTGAGCAGTATACGTCCAGCTTAACTTACGTTTAAGACATGAAAAACTGCTTTGGCACAAAATAAAACTCACTAATACAGGTGAACTGAAAGGTAAAAAAAAGAAAAGCTATAGGACACAAAGAAAAGTGTGTGTGTGTGTGTGTGTGTGTGTGTGTGTGTGTGTGTGTGTGTGTGTGTGTGTGTGTGTGTGTGTGTGTGTGTGTGTGTGTGTGTGTGCTGAGAATGTGACGTGTGTTTACAGCCAGAGAAGAGTTGAAATCAGGCTGCTGTATAAACATCCTGACGGACACAAATCTCTGTCTTGCTCTTCCTAAACAAAACGCAGACCTGGATTCATTCACAAACCTTCATTACATCACAGCCATGAGCTCAATAACATACAACACCGCCAATCAGAGCACAGCTCATTTACATACACATATGAGTCATTTGATTGAGAAGGTTTTGATTGTAAAACAGAATTATTACTGTTTAGGCTTCACTCTCATTATAAAATGCTACAAAATGAGCCGTTGGGTTCTGTTGAGGAGTCACTGCAGCGCTTGTAAAAAAAAATAGCTTGGGTTATAAATCAGCAGTGTGTGTTTCCTGTCTGAGGGGGAAGTAGTAATCTGTTCCTCTTCCAGGTGGCTGAGGCGAGACACATGATTAATGACCCAGAGCTCCTGCAGGATCAACAGAGACTCACTTCAGTCCACGAGACACTCGGAGACATTCTCAGATGCACTGAGAGACGCTGAGAAAATCTGAGACACTCAAACACTTTGAGACACACCAAGACACGCAGAGAAGCATTGAGACACACTGTGAAACTCATAGACACTCTGAGACTATGAGACACACAGACACTCAGAGAAACACTGAGACAATCTGAGAGAGATGCTGAGAAACTGAGACGCTCTGACACTGTGAGACATGAAGAGACACAGATTCAAACATCCTTAGAAGATCCAGAGCACAAGCACCTGTTCAGCATCCCATCAATCCTCACACTCGTACAGTTATACACATTCACACAAACCCAGTTTAAGGCCCTCGGCCATCTCACAAATATTAAAAACACGTCTATTGACCCGAGAAACACTCATCCATCTGCTGTCAGCTCAGAGAACAGCAGCTCTACACTGGGACACAAACCACTTCCTGTCTGATCACATGACCTGGACTGACGCCACAAACACTTCACACACTTTTTTATTAGAGATTCAACCCAGACCAACTCAGAAATGTTCTAGAACAGCTCTGATTACAGTAAAACAGGACACACACACACACACACTCACATTATGAGTCCGAAAAATGCTGCATTCTATATGGAGGTCCCAAAGCCAGATGCTCAATACAGTATAACCTTTTTTTGAGCGAGTAATGATATTGCAAAGCCACAAGTTCTTATTTTTATTTTACCTGGTTTAGCCACAGCAGCCGTCTTTGTATCAAGAGGCAAAACTAACCTCAGGTTATATGGCTGTAATTTTGTTTAATGGAGTATTTAGAGACTGTGCCACTGTGGTTAACAAAGTAAAAAATAAATAAATGAAACACTGGTTAAGAAATACCAGTGTATAGAGGAAATCACATCAAAAATACAAAAAAATAGCAATTAAATTAGGAAAAGAGTCAAGCGTGGACCAAATGTCACTTGTTGCTGGAGGAATACCACCACAAATGAGGAACTACAATAAGATCATTCTTATTCAGCAAAACAACAATCACTGTTGTTCTGCAGGGAAACTTTATGGACCTCCACGGACATCATATGAGATGAAGGATAATCAATATATGGATCAATTTTCATCATCATCATAACACTGCATGTGTGCAGAGATCCATCACACACAGCAGTGCCACCATCAGCTTCATCTTACTGACACGTCACATGACCTCACATCTCACTCCTATTGGCAGTCGCCACTGCTGCTCATTTGCATAAATTAAACTTTTCTCAGATGTAATGAACACCATCACATCAAAAAGAGTCACAAACATCACATCTTATGATGATTTCAGCTCACTTTGCTGTGGTAAATCATTGAATATATGTGAGAAAACATTCTTATGATATTTTCTGCTGTGGTGTGGTATTACGAGCTCTGTATGTCTGCTGATCTCTACAGGAGCATGAGACACGTTTAGGTCACAACTGATGAGGGTCATTATGAAGAACTGGGACAGTCTGAGTTACACATTACTAGGGTAAAACCCTACAGCTGCTCCAACCCCGACAAACACACCCAGCCCAGACACACAACACAGGACAATGAAACAGAATCACTCCAAACACTACTTCTGCTCTGAACTATAGAGAACAACTCAGTGTGACTACGGGACTCAACACATCCACACACAGAAATATCTCAAGATCTATAAGCTCAGTCATTATTGAGCTCTATATAACACACACACACACACACACCTCACATTGCATAACGTGACAATTTACATAAGTGTAAAACACACACCTACACACTCGTGTTTAACAAAGAGATAGAAACACAGGGGGAGGTAAAGAACGAGACATGAGATGAGAAACAGAACAAGAGAACGTGCAGAAATCCAGGATCACACACACACACACACACACACTGATCTGGAGGTTTAATATGAATGAACACGGCACATTACATTACAGCCCAAAATAAGAGGAAGAGTTTTAATTATATTGTGCATAAAGAAAATTTGGCCTTGTTGCATAATGACAAAAATATTACTCAATATTATCATTACTGAAATACATCTTTTGAGGGGTTTTTTGCAACTCAAATTATTCTCATCAATGATTCTCATTACTATATATATATATATATATATATATATATATTATAATTTATTTTTTTTAAGCAGGGCTTGCAAAATCGCTAACCAGGATTATTGTATCTACCAAAACGCATCAGTGCCTGATGAGCTATACTGTATATCGATATAAAATTTCTTCCTTGATTTGCATTGTTCACTCGCTTGCAGTGGTGAAACGAATATTTGACCATTTGCATGTGTTGCCAAATTAAACAATTAAGCATTTTAAACTATTTAAGCACAATAAGAGGCAATGTGTGTACTCACGCACACACATTCAAAGATTTTAAAGGGGTCCTGTTATGCTCTTTTACAAAGTCTTTTTTTTTGTTTCGGGGGTGTACTAGAACAGGCTCTCATACTAGGTTTTTTGAAAAAAAAAATTTCACATATTTTACATGATTGTTATTATTATTATTACTGTACGTGTCTCTGACTTGGTAATAACACTCGTTGTCTTCTCTAGTGCAGCTCAACCAGGTCTCGTCCACGAAAATATGCGTTGTGGTCCAAACGAGTCGTTCACTGTAGTTTTTGAAAAGTGATTTCTGTTAAATAAAACCTCTTCTTTTGAAATGGACTTTGAGCTTTATAACTTCGCAGATCTTTTTAAGCTTAAACAGCAACATTACAGACTAACTAAAGCTGAAAAAGTGAAAAATACATTTTGTGCTTCAAAAATCCAAGAGAACGTACCAAAGAACACCCGTCTGAGGGGATTGTGAACTTTTGCGAGCCTGGTAATGTATTAATATAGAAAATACTAAAAATGACTGGATTTAATTAGCATTCAGCAAATGCTAATGTGCTAAATAATGAATTAATAGTTGATTTAAATAATATATTATTTGTTTCACATTAGCATAACTAGAAAATGAGGGTAAAATGTGTTTAACTACCAATGTTTAAAATAGAAGGTCAGACAGACAGTCTTCAGTGGTGTCTATGAATAGCAGCTCAGGATTGATCTCTCTGCGTGGGCGACACACACACACACACACACACGCACACACAGTCTCTCTCCCTCTCCTGTCTCACCCTGTAATTAATCCCACTTGCTAATAAACAATCCCACTGCAAATAGCTGCCTGGTAATTGTGTGTCCTGAAGTGAGCTGAATCTGACAACACCTCCCTCTGCAGACGTCTCAAAGTTGAAAATGATTTGTGAATAACACAAAACACTGGACTACATAAATGTGTGCAATGCATGCATATAAATATCACACACACACACACACACACACACATTATCATGGCTGTGATTGGACTGCAGGTGATCACATGAGTGATTTTCAGACTTCCACACAATGGTTCCACATGCAGGTAAAACAGCTTCAGTTTAAAAAAGTACCATAAGCATGGAGTTCATATCAGGTCACTGACATTTCACACAATGTACTCTGTAATTCTGTTCAATTCCACATGGTCAACAAAGACTCAGAGGTCAAAGCTAAATACACAGACTGAAACACACACACCAGCAGAGCCACACAAGCACCAACTCAATAATGAGATGCTGGTCTGTATATCAAAACACTCAGAATGCTGCTTAACCAATCAGAACACTCGGATAACCATTTGACCAATCAGAACACTCCAACATCCTCTCAACAATTCAGAACACTTTGAATGCAACTTGACCAAGCAAACACTGTTCAACCAATCTGTTCCCCTGAAACTCCATGTGACCAAGCAAAAGCTTGGAATGCTGCTCAACCAATCAGAACACTTAAAACTCCACTCTGACCAATCAGAATGCTTGGAAGACCGCTCGACCGATCAGAACACTCATAAGGCTGCTCTTAACCAATCAAAAGACTCAGAACACCAGAGTTTTGCTCAGCCTCTCTTATTCTGATCTTGTTGATGCTCTGGCTGCTGTCATCAAACACGCACAAGGACACATACTGTATCTGCACCACAGTCATCCACTGCAGACCAGAGAGAGGCCGATTACCTTTAAACATGCATACCACGGTAAAAACTAAAACATCTGTAATTAAACAAGCAGAGAGAGAGAGAGAGAGAGAGAGAGAGAGAGAGAGAGAGAGAGAGAGAGAGAGAGAGAGAGTCTGCAGATCAGTTTCAGTGTCTCTCGTTCATGTCACAGTGTTCCTGAGTGACAGAATGATTACAGAGGAAAGCTACAGATCAGACCAGCTTCAAGAACTGATATCAAACATCACACACACAGAGAGATATACAGTAGGTCTAAAATACAGCAGAAAAAAATATATATATATATATTAGTTTTATTGTTTTTTTTTTCTGCTGTATTTCTGCTGTACACACATTAATAAAAATTCTAAAAACTGAACACAGACACCGATCTCACCGCTGTAATCTCACACTCACAAAAAAAAATGGTTGAATGTGAGAAATAAGCAAATAAAAGCCATTTAGTTGAACACACACACACACACTTGTACAGAGATTCAGCCTCTGGGTAAAAGAGGAAAACGTATTGTATCATTTTTTATTATCTCCTGTTACACATACACACTCTCCATCTCTCTCTCTGTGTGTGTGTGAGTGTGTGAGTGTGTGAGTGTGTGTGTGTGTGTGTGTGTGTGTGTGTGTGAGTGTGTGAGAAAGAGAGAGAGAGAGAGAGAGAGAGAGACTCAAACTTTGGCTCCAGGTCATTTTTATTGAGTCGTTTAATAGAGTAGCAAACCTCCAGATGATGCTGCTGCACTGCACTGCACACACACACACACACACACACACACACACACACACCATCATAAACATCAGAAACACTTCTGAGCTCCTCAACTGAAGCTGCTCTGATAAATAAATCACAATCAAGATGTCACTAATGTGTTCATTCTGATGCTCACATGATCATTATTTCCATCTGTCTCCACAGCAACACAAAAATACTTATTACAATACATCTGTTATTGCACCGATGAGTTAACCCAGATTACACCAGCGCTGGGCTAGACACACATCACACTGTTCAACCAGCACAAATAACACTGACTGAACAGATCATCAGCATCCATCAGTCTAGAACAGATGATATTCGTACTCTGTATATACAGCTGTATAAAACCACTGAGATTTAATATCACATTACAAATGACATCATCAGAATGACAGGTTTATCTGAGAGTCACTTTGGATAAAAGCATCTGCTAAATGAACAGATGAAAATAAATGGAAAGAGCTTTGAAATTATGTTAAACGGACCTACAGATAAAATATTCTTCCTTTGCTTGAGTGTTAATGTGTCTGTATTAAGTGTCAATACCTTGAAAATTCAGTCATTTTTAGTCTCAAATGAACAAATCCTCTATTTATGTATTCATCAATTATGCACTAAATATATCAAAAGTGACATTTATAATGTTACAAAAAAATTCTATTACAAATAAAAGCTGTTCTTTTGAACTTTCTATTCATCTGTGAATCCTGAAAAATAATACGTATCACAGGTTCCACAAAAATATTGTGCAGCACGACTGTGTTCAACACTGATAATAATCAGAAATGTGTCTTGAGCAGTAAATCATCATATTTTCATGATTTCTGAAGATCATGTGACACTGAAGACTGGAGAAATGATGCTGAAAATACAGCGGAGCATCACAGAAATACATTACACTTTAACACAGATTCACACAGAAAACAGTGATTTTAAATTATAGTATTATTTCACTATTTTTACTGTATTTTCGATAAATTGAGTGAGCAGAAGAGACTTTTTACAAATAACTGACTCCAAACTTTTGAATCCTATTTCAAAATGTTGTATTAATGGGTTAAATCAATTTGAATCATCCAAAAACATGTCTAATCAATTGAATTCATAAATCTTAAACAATAAAATCAATGTTTATATGCAAAAATACATCACTGTAGTGAGTTCGTGGGTGGAAAGGAAGAGGACAAAGGGTTGGCTTGACTGCTGACAACAGTTTATTTATAATCAACACGGTGACGGAAACGGTGTCTCATACACCGACATAAACACACTATCGTAATCACTTCCGGGTGACTTCTTCCGGGTCAGGTACTCGTCAGCAGTCCTTCTCTCTCTCGCCTACTCCTGTTTCTCCTGGCTATATATTTTCTTTGGATAATGGAGACAAGGCGATCTGCCAATATCCTTTCGTTAAGTCCAATGTCGAATAAAAACGAGCCGTGCCGAGCTGATCAAGCAACTCGTCAACCCGTGGCATTGGATACGTCGAATTTTGACACAGCATTTACCTTGCCGTAATCCACACCACACAACACCGGACTGAGCCGTCCGTTTTCGGAACTAAAACTATCGGCTCGCCCAGTTACTATTGGATTCTTCTATTAATCCCATCTCATGCATCGTGCCTAATTCAGCCTGAACTACCTTTTTCTTGTGTTCAGGTAAGCGATACGGCCGGCTGCGAACTACCACGCCTGGCTCCGTCTCAATATGGTGCTGAATCAGGTTAGTATGGCCCAGTAGGGGCGAAAACACGTCCGCAAATTCTGCCTGTGGTTTCGTTAGATCAGTGAGCTGGGACGGCGAGAGGTGATCTCCACCTGGGGCCAGGGGGCGAGGGATTGTGTTTTGACATTCGCCTCCGGTCTAAGATCCTCCTCTCCACTAATCACCATCGTCAACATCACTGATTCTGCCTCATTCCATTTTTTTAGGAGATTGAGGTGATATATTTGAAATGCACCGTTCCTATCGGACCGTATTACCTCATAATCGAGCTCTCCGACTTGTCGTGCGACCTCAAACAGTCCCTGCCACTTTGCCATTAACTTGGAGCTTGACGTTGGGAGTAATACAAGTACTTTCTCTCCCGGTGCAAATTTCGATAATTTAGTTCCTGGGCTTGTAACAAATTCTCCATCGATAGCCGCCTCAAAGTGTGGAGTTTTGTTCTTAAGTCCAGCAGGGCCTGATGTTGTTCTTTATGCAGGGCCGTGAGGGATGAGATGACTTCCGCAAATGGCGTGGAGTATGATGATGATCTCAGCAGGTCCTTTAATGACAGCAATGAAATGCAGTGGAAAGGTTTTTTTGGGATTAAGTTAATTTTCATGGCAAAGAAGGACTATGCAATTCATCTGATGACTCTTCATAACATTTTGGAGTACATGCAAATTGCTATTATAAAAACTTAAGCAGCAACCTTTCCAATTTCCAATATTCATGTAATTCTCAAAACTTTTGGCCACGACTGTATATACAGTTGAAAAAGAAGGGCCAACACTGCAAATACTGACTCTTTGCATAAATGTCATGTAATTGTCGATAAAAGCCTTTGAAACGTATGAAGTGCTTGTAATTATATTTCAGTACATCACAGAAACAACTGAAACAAAGATCTAAAAGCAGTTTAGCAGCAAACTTTTTGAAAACTAATATTTATGTAATTCTCAAAACTTTTGGCCACGACTGTATATATATATATATATATATATATATATATATATATATATATATATAATAGAAACCATGAACACAACGAAGAATCAAACTTTTATTATAGCAGACTGTCATCGGAGACACAAAAAAAATAAAATTATGCTTTTCGGTTATTCACAGATATACTAGTCCTTATCTTGATTGGAATCGGATTAACTGTACAGCACTACTTTGGAATTAATAATTCAAATATTGCCAAATTCTGTCACATTCTGCATTATAAAGTAAATTACATTTTTATGACCAGATTCATGATTATCTTCATCCAACAGACGTTCTTTGATCTTAAAGCAGACGCTTCAGTCCGAGCAGAATAAGAACCGAGAGAGAGATTTACTGACCCATAACACCTCGCTCTGATCCTCACTGCAATCAGCACACCAGCGTAATGAGAAGACACCATTCAAAGTCAAAAGAGAGAGAAAAGGCGTGTGTGTGTGTGTGTGTGTGTGTGTGTGTGTGTGTGTTCTAGGTCAAGGTCGGAGGGCTGAGTTATTAGTTCTATTGATCCAGTGCTAGTATTGGGCTCCTGAACCCACAACAGCAAATCAACCGCTGTGAAACCCCTCAAACACAGCAGAGACACACGGCAGCTCTCTGGAGCTCGGTTTATCATCATAACCTGCTAAAAACACAAGTCACAGCTGCTCGGTTAGCACGTGTTTCTCCGTCTTCTCTCTATAGTAAGACCAGACTAAGAGCAGCGTCCCCACTGGACCAATCCGCATCCAGAGATCATGAGAAACTGATCCCGCCGCCAACACAGATCCAACCGGGATAAAACAGACACATTCATACATTATAATGTTACGGTGAAACCGAAAACTGCACTTTAAAGGTTCTTTATTGGCTTTGATTGATCATTTACCGTTTGTGGGAGCTTTCTGTTGTACAAAAGGTTCTTTCCAGTCGAGAATGGTTCTTTAGATTATTCAAATGTCCTTCAAACAAAGACAAACATGGTTCTTTAAGATCCCGCCTCCAGCCAATCACAGCAGCTCTGTCCCTGCTGCACTTTCACTCAGTGAACTGATTTAGTAATAATGGATAATAATAAAACATAAAGGATACATTCAGCCACACATGCTTAAACCAGAAACTGATTCTGAAGAAGAGGAACAAATCCTCTACAGATGCATGTATCAGAATGATAATGCATTTAATCTATGCTCTCTCTAATATCTGAATCACAAAGTAATTGCTATCATTTAGTCAGACTGCGTTACAAAACAGCTCATGATGTGTTGCTAATGTTAGACAAACTGTGTTCCCGGTTCACCATCTCAGACAGAAACCTTCTGAAAATCAGCATCCTAGAAACACTTTGCTAATGAGATGAAACACTGATGGTAGAAACAATCCATGTCTTTGGTTCTCTGCCATCTTAAGGAGAAAATGCTCAGCAATGCACATTAAAAACACCAGAAAGACACTGAAACATCGTGGAACAAGGGCTTTTTAAGAGTGTATCCACCTTTCTACAGCCCATGATGCTTTGTGTGAATTATGGGAGTAATTTAGTTCATTCATAGTTCATCAGTGCATTTCAGTTAAACTGCAAACAATCAGAAAAAGATTCACCTTATGAATGCAATAATAAGCATTTTCATAACAATTATTGTATTTTCCTGCTTTAGAAACATTCTGATAAACACTGCTAGAAGAGATGAGAAGCGAAAAGGGCGATGATTACATTTAAAGCATCATGTGTGGAAAACCTGGAGACATGAGGAGTTGAGGAGAAAAACAGGATCTTACGGTGAATTATTCATGGCATATGTTGCACATTAAACCACAAATGTAGAGGAGATGTTGTCTTTTTGACATTTCTACAGCAGAACACAAAGGAAAAGACACAATGACTGAAAACAGCTTGTGCAACAGATATTCTTGCTATAGCATGTCATTAGATATATACCAAGCGTTATGTTATCCTCCTGATGTCTGAGGGAAAGCATTCAGCTCACAGACTGATTATTACAGCACAACCTTATGAGCCAGAATGATTTGTTTCGGTCATGTTGAGTGGAGCTTCCACACACCAGAAGTGATATAGAGATATAAAGCACGAGTCGTATGGACTACATTACAGTTCGTCCAAAAATAATCTTTCTGTCATCATTTAATCTTCCTCATGACATTTCTAAAGGCTTACCTTGTTTTGGGGAACACAAAAGCAGGTATGTTGAAGAGCTAACCCCATTGACTTTCATTGTATGTACAAAAAAAAATTAAACAGAATACATTAAAACATTTCTCTGAATATAATCTTTTGTTTTCAACAGATGAAAGAAAGTAAGTCAAACAGGTTTGGGATGGCATAATGGAAGAATAAATTATCATTTATTTAGTGAACTATTACCAATGGATCAGTAGCTTCAGTAGTGATTAATCACATCCACAATAAAGCTTTTTGCTTTATGTGTGTGTGTGTGTGTACTGTGTATATTTATTATTTATATTCATTATGCAAACACACACACACACACTGGTTACATTAAATATATGTATAAATTAAATAAATCAATATATGCTGTGTGTGAATTTATGTGATTATATGTGTGTGAATTGATATATACATAATAAATATACACAGTGAACACACAAACATTATGTAAACAAAAAATTATTATGGATGCACTAGTGACTAGAAACTAGATTCAACATCAATCTTAGAACGTTCTGGTGATATTATTTGTACTCAATGAACATTCTAAGAAACATTTTTGTAACCTTTAAATAACATTACAAACTTGACACAAAAAACGGACATTTACCACTCTTACAATATTACAAATAAATGCATAATGTTACATTTCGGGTGAAAAGGTAGAGCGTTGTAAGAACCATTTGTGTAACCTGTATAATCTAAACATTTCAAAGTTTAAACATTTCAACATGACAAAGCAACACCATTCATAAAGCAGCGCACACTGAAGTCTGAACAGTGTAAATGAAGGGGAAGAGCTCTGGATCTAATCCTGCTCAGGAATGATGAAGAGCTTTTTCTCATTAAACAATAAATGCATGAATCAATGACAAGCTCCTTGAGCTCAAACGCTCTCCGATCCTCAACACAAACTCACAACACCAGAGAGCAGACACCAGTCAAACCACAGGATCGACTGAAGCCAGTTCAGTTCAAATGTATTATAAAGTATTACAGAAAGAATCTTTTCTCTCTCTCTCTCTGGATGAGCCTGGAAAGGTTAAACATGAACCTAAGCATTAAAGACAGAATGAAACAGTGATGCATTTCTGAGTCAAACAAGACATTTATTTATGAAATACCTTTAACCCTTAAGTTTAGAATAAGGTAAGTGAACACATTAACTAGCATACACTAAAAATGAATAATAAAGTATGATAGGATATTTATTACGATTTTTAAACATTACTTAATGTAAGCCCAGGTACAATAAATAAAATTAACAGATAAAAGTTTTTATTTTGACATTCTATGTAAAATCAGCAATAGCAACTAGATGTCAGTTAGCCTAAAGCAATACATGTAGCCAGGTTTTTAATTATATATATATATATACATATATACAGTATATATATATATATATATATATATATATATATATATATATGTATGTATAATAAAACAAAAACAGATAGAACAGATAGAGAAACTAGTGTTAGTTTTTCCACAGCATTTATGAGTGAATGAGTCGATCATCAGGTTATAACCCTTCAATGCTGTCTTTGAAACGAACCTAACACTGAATCGCAGAAATCTGAAACTCATTACAGCGAGCGCGTGCACAGAGACGCCTTGACAGCCCACGGGAGCGCGCACCTGTCTCCGCGCCAGTGTTGGGGAAAGTTACTTTTAAAAGTAATGCCTTACAATATTGCGTTACTCCCTAAAAAAGTAACTAAATACGTTACTTAGTTACTTTTTATGGAAAGTAATGTTACATTACTTTTGCGTTACTTTCACGTTACTTTTTAAATATGAGCAGGGCTTGATTGTTTTTAATATAAGAAGTTCTATTTATAGCAAATGTACAAGCCCTTTCACACCAAAAAGTGTAATGAATAAACCTCAGGCTGAAGGAAAAGTAAATTCACGTCTGTACAGTAGAACACAGGAGAAGAAGGTTCAACACTCTTCAGCAATAAAAAAAAACAATGAAGCACAATTGTTAGTTTATCTAAAGTCATTTTTTAATACTGGATCATTAAAGGTCAGCAGCAAAGACACTGTTAATAAAATGGGAATAGATACATTTGTGTTATTAAATATATTTAGTTATTGCAGGTTTGCGTCATATTCTGAGTTTGCATTTCACTGTTTTGATTAATTTTGATGAATACTAAATCTGTTTTGTTTTGTTTTTTTGTGAATGGGATGAATTAATGCACATTCACATTTAGTCTAGAACTACAGTAACATGTTCACACAGCGCACACAACGCCTCCATACTTCCGATTTCTCCCAATATGGGAACAGGAGGCTTGTCAGTCAAAAAATGGGAATACAAAGTAACTGGCATTACTTTTTTTAAAAAGTAACTTAGATATTTTCTTGTAAATTAAAAAGTAATGCGTTACTTTACTAGTAACTTGAAAAAAGTAATCTGATTACGTAACTCGCGTTACTTGTAATGCATTACCCCCAACACTGCTCTGCGCGCTATAAATAAAACAATAACACATCTCTGTGTTCTGCTAATGACTGTAAATGAGCAATAACCATGACAAAACCATCCCATCTCCATAGCTTGCAGTGTCTACTAATAAAGCAGCTAATCATCAGGTTAAGAATCAATCAGTGACGAGAATCTTACTGAATCAATAAGAGCCGAGAAACAGACTCGTTTGAGACACAATACCTTCACAAATGAGCAGGATGGACTTTTAGGGTAGTACATCCAAAAATACTGACGAACAGAAATAAAACGTAAATAAATATATATTTCAATTTCAAATTAATTTCAAAAAAAAAAAAAAATTGAATACATATTTTAAATAAAAATAAATATATAAAATGTAAATATTTAAAATGAAATGTTAGGTTATTTATAGTTTATTTTAATTCTTAGTTTCTACACAATATCTAAACCATAGAGAGAACATAAGATCATAGCAATATACTCAAAGTTAAATGACCATATTAACACAGAAGTGTGTGTGTGTGTGTGTGTGTGTGTGTGTGTGTGTGTGTGTGTGTGTGTGTGTGTGTGTGTGTGTGTGTGTGTGTGTGTGTTCTGTGCGCCGCGACGCTTCTGATGATGGGTTCTCCACTCAGATGAATGGAAAAGTTGGAGCGATGATTTCCTGAACTCACCTTGATTTGTGTCATTAAAGTTTGATCCTGAACGAGTCTCTCCGCGAACGAACTGTCAGATATTATTCCGCTCCGGTGCGTTTAAACGAGTTCAAACAAACGCAGACAGATATATTCCTCCAGAGCACCCAAATCCACACGACGGACCCCTGCATGTCCTCCAGCAGCTCTGCTGATCTGTGCACAGGAACGCGTCTCCCTCGCGTCCGAGACTCCGTCTGCTGCTCCTGAAGACGCAGAGCCCGTGTGTCGAGTATCTCGTGGGGGTTCTGTTGCATCACCTGAGCGCGCACGCGCACCACCGCCTCAGGTGAGCGCACGCGGGAGCGCGCATTCCCGGTGATTCGGTATAGTAGACACGTGCATCAATAAACGTGTCCGTCATCTGTCACTGTCTCAAAACCGTGTGTGCTTCCTACATAGATCGCATTTAGTGCGCGACAGAAGCGCACCGATCCAAACCAACAGAATGCGTCTAAAACGATGTGCTAACATTCCCACTGTTCTTTTTTTTTTATTATTACATGGAGTTATTCAAACATTATAGAAATATTGTTTTGAAACCATTATAGAAACGTTCTGATTTTTTTTTAAGTAAAAAAAAATCAATATTAGTAACATCATGATGACGAACACTGTTCTAAGAAGACTTCCAGACTGTATATCAAACATTAATCATGTTATAAGAACGTTCCATTACATATTGTAATATCAGGGACATGTGGAGACATTTCTGATAAATACTCTATATTTTTAGAAAATAATCATAAGCTATGGCTTAAAAACACAAATTCCACCATATGTTTGTGTTGCAAAAACATTCTATCATCAAAAAGTTGATTTCTTTCACTAATTCCATTCAAAAGTGAAACTTGTATATTAAATTCATTCATTACACACAGACTGATATATTTCAAATGTTTATTTCTTTTAATTTTGATGTTTATAAATGAAAACTAAGGGTATATATATATATATATATATATATATATATATATATATATATATATATATATATATATATATATATATATATATGTATGTATGTATATATATATATATATATATATATATATATATATATATATATAAAGAGAGATATGCAATAAGATTCTTCAGACTCAGATGAAGCTCAGAGACACTCACTGATCCTCTCTTTCTCTTGCGCACTTTAATAAACATGTTCATGAAGACCAAACACAGCAGCCAGATCAATTACATGATCATTCAGACACGCTGAGTCTGATTCCAGTCTGAAGTGATTTACTGAATCTCCTCAGACGGCAGACTTCGGTGAAATCGATCGCCGGGTGTCACAGATCAGTCACACATCTTCACCTGAGGAGTGTAAAACCCAGCACTCCACAGTCATTAAACACCATTTACTTTAACTCTGCGCTGAATGAAACAAGTCAAGAGTCAACTCAAGCTGCCTTCCACTCACTTCAGCATCAAATGATGAGCTGATCTGAAGGAATCATAAAATATAAATCAGCAGAATAATTCCCTGCACTGAGAGTCATAAGAGTCTATATTCTTTTAATCAGATCATTGTCACTGACAGCTCGTCAAGGATGTGTTTCATAAAGCAGCAGTGGAATGAATCCATAAAGGCATTGATTTATTAAACTGTTAATCAATATTTCTCAGCTGCAGCAAACAGACAGACATGAGACAGTCTGTGTCGAGATGTGTGATATTGATCTGTTTACAGACTAACAACACAAGCCGCCTGCACATCACTGTTGAAGCCAGAAAACCGTCAGCTTAGATTCCTCTTACCGCGCTAAAATAATCAATCTCCCCCACATTCACATTACAGTGGCACAACAGTTTCCTAAATGCCTAAACTCATGACATTGGCTGAGCTAGAACAAATCTACATGATTACTACACAGAATAAATACATAAATTAATTTAATGTAGAAACCATTTTTACTCAGAAATTGTTAGTAAATGTCACAAACAGTTCCAATGAAAATGGCAATTAACACATTGATTTAAACATGAAATACTGAAGAAAACATACTCTAAATAAAACGTCAAAAACTATTTTATTTACTGTGCAGCAGAGTTTAATGGATTCTGATTCAGAAGCAGAAATGTAATAACAGACAAAAAAAATTGCAACAGTTATAGAATTATTGCTAAAACTGAAAGAGCTATGCAGGAACAAAGCGTTTTAATTAAATTCATCTATTCATCTCAGCAGGTGATAATTATAGTTTACAGACTTCATCAACATGCTGCTGGCAGACGATCACATCAGCACTGGCTCAACACACAGACGTATGAGCAGCTGTTGCAGACACTGATGGAGCAGGAGTGTGTGCGTGTGTCTGTGTCTGCATCTATATGCAAGTTTCTGCATGTGTCTCCAGATGTCTGCATCTGTATGCATGTGTCTGCATGTCTGTGCATGTTTCTGCAGATGTCTGCATTTGATTGCGTGTCTGTGTGCATGCATCTGTGCATGTTTCTGCAGGTGTCTGCATGTCTGTGCATATGTTTCTGCAGGTGTCTGTGTCTATATGCATGTGTCTGCATGTGTCTCCAGGTGTCTGTGTCTTTATGCATGTGTCTGCATGTTTCTGCATGTGTCTCCAGGTGTCTGCGTCTGTATGCATCTGTCTCCAGATGTCTGCATCTGTATTCATGTGTCTGCATGTTTCTGCATGTGGCTCCAGGTGTCTGCATCTGTATGCATGTGTCTCCCGGTGTTTGCGTCTGTATGCATGTGTCTGCATGTTTCTGCATGTGTCTCCAGGTGTCTGCGTCTGTATGCATGTGTCTGCATGTGTCTCCAGGTGTCTGCGTCTGTATGCATGTGTCTGCATGTTTCTGCATGTGTCTCCAGGTGTCTGCGTTGGTATGCATGTGTCTGCATGTGTCTCCAGGTGTCTGTGTCTGTATGCATGTGTCTGCATGTGTCTCCAGGTGTCTGCGTCTGTATGCATGTGTCCGCATGTTTCTGCATGTGTCTCCAGGTGTCTGTGTCTGTATGCATGTGTCTCCAGGTGTCTGTGTCTGTATGCATGTGTCTCAAGGTGTCTGCGTCTGTATGCATGTGTCTCCAGGTGTCTGCGTCTGTATGTATGTGTCTGCATGTCTGTGCATGTTTCTGCAGGTGTCTGCACGTTTATGCAGGTGTCTGTGTATGTCTCTGTGTGTGTCTGCACATGTTTCTTCAGGTGTTTGCATCTATAAGCACGTATGCAATGTCTCTGAGCTGACAGGAGATTCACTGCAACACTGTTCCAGTGAAACATCAGGACTCTTCTCACCAAACACTCCCATGGGCTCAAGATCTACTATAATTACACACATCCAGCTGTTTCACTCAAATTCATAGTGCAACTATTTGACTTTGGCAATACAGAAAAACTTGTTTCATGAGCCAATCGATTGACAGGTGAACTCCTGTCCTACTATTTTCCTTGAATCTGGTTTCACTTAGAAATGCATTGGATTATGCGAGAGAAAAATACAAATAAAAATCTATGATCTGACTCTGCATTTATTTGTGAGACAGATTCACTCATTCTTTCTTACAACAAACCAGCACTTGCACACTTTCTGTGTGTTCAGAGGGAAACTCACTGTTTTTCATACATTATCATCGTCATCTCACCCTCTTCACATCACTGTTAGCTGTTCTTTAGGATGAACTCAACCATAATTACAGTTCTCTCTGCATTCTGATGGTCAATAAAGTCATTCTGATTTCAAAGTAGTGAGAGTATATTGGTACGACCAAATATGCCACAATTCTCAAATTAAAAATAAGTGCAACTGAACAGAATGAGAAAACATGAAGGTCTTTCAGAGCCAACAGAACAGTATCCAGTCTGAAATGCCAATTAGCATCTGAAAATATTGCAGTTGATAACAGAAGCGATTATACTGGCAGTGAAGAGTGAGGTCTGCTACTGAATCATGACAAATGAGCAACACTTCCTTCCTCACCATCTGCACTCACTGTGAGAAAACTGAGAAAAACAATCCAGATCTGAAAACATGCGACTTCAGAAAGTTGGACCATAACACTCAACTTCAGTATTAATGGGATGACAGACAAGACTGCAGTCAGTGATGCTCACAAATTCACATATAAAAACAAGCGTGCATGCAGAGAGAGAATTAAACCTTTAATATAATAAGAGTTTAAAAATATATACAAAACTATTTTAATATTGTTTATTTATGTTCTTTTACATATTTGATTACAGATTTATTTTTATTTTTATTTTGTATTATATAGAATAGCCTACTTTATTTTTGTTTGTTTGTTTATTGTTCATATAATTGTCAATACTGTTTAAGTCTTGCCAATAAAGTTTATCTGAACGGAACTGAGAACTCTTATATTGTCTTGTCCAAATACACACACGTGTGGTCTTGAGACTGAGAGCGCATGCGCGTGCGCGCGACAGGAAGTGAGTGTGCAAGACTGTCCAGAGCTTAAAAACGCACACAGAATCCACACATCTCGAATATCCCATCATGCATCATGTTCTGGAAATAAATTGTGAGACTTTTCTCTAAGATCAGGCGAGAGGTCACGGAAACCTTTGCAATGCAAGTTAAATATTAATAATACTAAGATAGTAAATATAATTTAGTAGTAAAACAAAGTGCTACATGTTTTATTGCTGCAAAGATAAGTATATTTATTTTGTACAACATTTGGAGATGCTTTTTATCACTTAATTAGAACCAGAAATTAAATTGTATCGTCTGTTACAGTGTGTCCCATCAGGTAATGAAAAGCTCTACACACACTTGAACACTTGGACCAAATACAGAAAATATATCATAGAAATAATCAAGTGCTCAAGTGCACAGACTGCATGTGTGTGTACATTTGGACAAGGCATTTGTCAGAATTCTTCTAGTGTGGATGAATCATGTGAGTTTGACCGGAAGCGTGTCAGATGTTCCTCTGGCTCCCTCTAGCGCCTCACATCACAAACAACACACACCAGACAAATGACAACACAAGAGTGCTGGCAGGATTCATGTGTCAATCATAGTGAAGAGAAACAACAAACCAGAACACTAAACACACACACACACACAGAGAGAGAGAGAGGGGGGGGGGGGGGGGGAGAGAGAGATGATCTTTATTGGCATTGGTAACGTGTGCGTGTGTGCGTGTGTGTGTGTGTGTGTGTGTGTGTGTGTGTGTGTGAGCATCCACACTAGAAGAATTCTGTGCACAAATAACTCGTTTCATCAGAAACGCATCAGAAATAAAGCTGATCTTCACAGCAGGAAAGTTGAGGGAATGTTTTCTATGTTGAGATGTGCATCATAAGCAATGTATCATTATCAATGGCATTAAAAATTGACAGTTTTAAAACCAAAAATCACATTGCGATCAGACATCCTCCTGCTGACTCTAAAGAGCCAGTTTAACCTGGTGATTTCAGAACCACATGTGACAGATACGGCCAATCAGAAAGCAGCTTTTGTTTCCATGCCGATAGCCAGGACTTACAACATAACAACATACAACATAAGAGTGCTGACAGGATTCATATGTCAGCTGAGACACATGCCAATCATAGTGAAGAGAAGCAACAAACCAGAACACTTTAAACACACACATATATATATATATAGAGAGAGAGAATGAGAGACAGAGAGAGAATGAGAGAGAGGATGAGAGAAGGGGCTCTTTAAAGATTATTCTGTGTGTTTTTGCCCCGTGACCCAGTTTCTGTCTCCTGTGGTTGGTTAATTTGATTCCAGGTGTGTCTAGTTTCTTCCCCATGAGTTCCATGTGCCCATTAATTTAGTCATTCCTCTCACCTGTGTTTCCCCAATAATCTTATGTATAAAGGTCCTAGTCTGTTCAGTCTGTGTTTCTTGAGTCTACAATCAGTATGTGTGTCTTCCTCCTGAGTTCCATGTTGGATTTGCTCCTGTGTTGGATTAATAAAGACTCTCTCGATTATTCTCATCTCTGTGTTCCTTCCGACAGCATAGCATGACAGAAGACCCGACCAAAACAGTTTAAATTGCGTGTCTCCTCTCAGTTTGTTTTCCTCAGTCCTTTTTCTTTCTGTTGTGATGGATCCCTTCCTTCGCCCAGAATAATTAGCTCAGGGTACACACCAGACTGTTCTGGATCATGGCAAGCCTCACCAACTACCCAGATGATGTGCTCTGTTGTCCAAGGACGGTCCCCAAGGGAATTTTGCCGCCCTCGTGGAGTAGACAATGTCAAGAAATGGATCTCCATTCCCCACCTGTAACCAGGGATTGATCGCCAGTGCCACTTCGGACCCAGAGCCCAGCCCACCATCTCTCCGATGTGTGGAGTGCATGCCTGAGCCCACTGCTGAGGGAGAGCCTGCAATGAGGGAGAAAGACACAGATGGGGTGAGTGCGGAAAGGAGCTCCGCCCCCTGCACCGCGGCTGAGGGTGAGCTGGTTACGGAGGAGGTTGATCTTCTTGACTCTGGCTCCGTCAGGCTCCTTCATCCCCTTAGCTCCACCTCATCCCTCCATCTCTCTTTCTCCGTCAGGCTCCTTCATCCCCTTGGCCCCACCTCATCCTTCTACCCTCTGACTCCTTCATCTCCTCAGCTCCACCTCAGTCCTCTGTCGCTCTGGCTCCACTGCGGCTTCCCAGATCTACATCTCAACATCGGTCACCGGTGCCATCGGTTCTGCCTCGTCACCCTGGCTCTTCAGCTCGCCGTCTCCGCCTCGGGCACCTGCTCCACCGCCGTTGGTCGGCCCCCCTGGAGTCGGCGGCCATTCCTCCTCCATGGCTCCTCCCACCATCGGCTCCACCTTGGGCCGTCTTAAAGGCTGTGGCCTGGGTCCTGCTGGGCTCCTCCTGCCTCCTCCCTGGCTCCTTACTCCATGGTCTCTGTCTGCTGGCCCCCTCCCATGGGTCTGTCATCCACTGGAACCTCCTCCCAAGTTCCTACCCACACCTCCCTCTGTTTCTATGGTAATTTCACACCCCCGGACTCATTCTGTGTGTTTTTGCCCCGTGACCCAGTTTCGATCTCCTGTGGTTGCTTAATTTGATTCCAGGTGTGTCTAGTTTCTTCCCCATGTGTTACATGTCCCCATTAATTTAGTCATTCCTCATGTGTTTCCCCAATTCTTATGCATAAAGTTCCTAGTCAGTTCAGTCTGTGTTTGTCGGGTCTACAAGTCCGTATGTGTCTTCCTCCTGAGTTCCATGTTGGATTTACCTCTGTGTTGGATTAATAAAGATTCTCTCATTTAATCTCGACTCCATGTTCCTTCCAGCAACATAGCGTGACCATTACATTGTTCTGTTTATGATAATGAAAGAGCATTTCTGTTGGAAGAATTCAAAGATATAGGGATTAAAAAAATATTACACTTAAAACACTGAACAATGTCTTGAATCATACAATTTGTGCTTTAATGACATACTTTAACAAAGTAGATCTGTTTAATAGGGTTTACAAAGTTTTTATTGATTTAGTTCCTCCTTTTCCATCAATGGTCCACCCTCCAGCCCAGTAGGTGGCAGGAATGCGCCTATCATTTTTATTTGAATGAGGAGCTTACAAAGCCCTCTCCCTCCCCCACCTCGGAGCCTCAGATCACATCACTGTCATGCTAATGCCTGCATACAGACAGCTCCTTAAAGTCGCCAAACCAGTTCACAAACAGATTAAAGTGTGGCCAGAAGGATCATCAGAGGTTCTTCAAGACTGCTTCAACACAACTGACTGGGACATGTTTAAGCAGGCTGCCACATGCAATAACACCCCTGACCCCCAGGAGTACTCGGAGACTGTCACTGTCTACATCAACAAGTGTATTGATGATGTAACAGTCACAAAAATCATCACTGTCTGGGCCAATCAGAAGCAGTGGATGACAGGGGAGGTCTACAGACTCCTGGAGATGCGGAACGCTGCCTTCAGAGCTGGAGATGAGGTGGGCCTGAGAACAGCCAGGGCCAACCTGTCCCGCGGCATCAGAGAGGCTAAGAGACAGCACTCCAGGAGGATAGCTCAATCAATTCAGCGACAACAGATACACTAGGAACCTGTGGCAGGGGATACAGACCATTACGGACTACAAGACCCCACCACGGACCTGTGACAGCAACATCTCTCTGCTGAACGAGCTGAACACCTTCTTCGCTCGCTTTGGGCAACAAAACAGCCCCACTGCACAGAAGACTCCACCTCCTCCTGGTGACCAGGTGATGACCCTGACCCCTGACAGTGTGAGGACATCCTTCAGCAGGATCAATTCACGCAAAGCTCCGGGTCCTGACAACATCCCTGGGCGTGTACTGAGAGACTGTGCAGCAGAAGTCACTGATGTCTTCACAGACATTTTCAACATCTCACTGAGTCAGGCTATTGTTCCCACTTGTTTCAAAACTACCACCATCATTCCAGTTCCGAAGAAGCCATCTCCATCCTGCTTCAATGACTACCGTCCTGTTACACTTACTCCAATCCTCATAAAGTGCTTTGAACTGCTAGTCATGCACCACATCAAGTCTGCCCCCCCCCCTCCCTGGACCCCTTCCAGTTTGCATATCGGTCCAACCGCTCGACCGATGATGCCATCTCCACTGCCATCCACTCAGCATTCACACATCTGGACAAAAAGGACTCATATGTCAGAATGCTGTTCATAGACTTCAGTTCAGCATTCAACGCAATCATCCCTCAACAGCTCATTTACAAACTGGTCCAGCTGGGGCTCAACACTTTGCTGTTCAACTGGCTGTTGGACTTTCTGACTGGAAGACCTCAGGCAGTACAGGTTGGCAGCAACACATCCAGCACCATCACACTGAACACTGGGGCCCCCCAAGGATGTGTGTTGAGCCCTTTCCTCTTCACTCTACTGACCCATGACTGCACACCGTCACACAACTCCAACCTCTTCATTAAGTTTGCGGATGACACGACTGTGGTGGGTCTCATTAGCAACAAAGATGAGACAAATTACAGGAGTGAGGTGAGACGCCTGGCCGGATGTTTCAGTGAAAACAATCTCTCTCTGAACGTGTAGAAGACGAAGGAGATTGTTGTTGACTTCAGGAGAGCACACACTCAGCACGTTCCTCTGACCATCAATGGTGCAACTGTGGAGAGAGTAAGCAGCACCAAGTTCCTGGGTGTGCACATCACAGAGGACCTCTCCTGGACTAAAAACACAGCTGCACTGGCTAAGATTCCCAACAGCCTCTCTACTTCCTCCGCAAACTGAGGAGAGCAAGAGCCCCACCCCCCATCATGTACACCTTCTACAGAGGCACCATCGAGAGCATCCTGTTGAGCTGCATCACTGTGTGGTACGGCGCCTGCAACGCGTCCTGCCGAAAGACTCTGCGACGCAAAGTGAGAGCAGCTGAGAAGATAATTGGTGTCTCTCTCCCCTCCCTCCAGCACATTTACGGAACCCGTCTCACTCGCAAAGTGCTCTGCATCGCAGGTGATCCCACTCACCCGTCACACAGCTACTTCAGTGTGCTGTCTCTCGCCTTGGGCACCAAATAACCTAGAGCCGGCCCTGGTGTGGTTATAGATGTTACTCCAAAAAAAAAAATTTAATATTAATATATTCTCATGTGATATTGACTGCAAAGTATCAGAGAATTATTCAATTTTATTTTACTTTAAGACCAAAATGATCAGATTTTTTTTTGTCAGAACAACTGTTCATAACTTTTGCACTGAGAACTTTTTATTATTATATTTTTTTAGATGAAAGACACAAATCTTGAAGATTCTGATGAGCTCTTTGATTCTACACCAGAGAGTTCCGATGATTATGTTCCAGATACCACTTCCGAAAGTGACAGTGATGTTAGCCTTACACTAAACCAGATAAAAAGTCGGCTTCTTGATGAACTGGATATTGATCAGTCTGGCTCAGTGAGTTGCCCTGACTGTGACACCACAACGTCAGACAAAATGCACAGCCTTGCGTCTGAAGCATCTGGAACAGGAGAGGAACCCAGTTCAAGTCAGAACACAACAGACAGCATAGTTGTTAGTGCATACCAAAAAAGAGATGGTGCTAGAGTTTACAACTGTTGTGAGGAAAGAGGACCAGAGAGAGCCAATTGCGGAGCAGATACAGTCTTTAATAAAAAACACATGAGCTTGACAGTTCTAGTAGAAATGAAAGAAAACCTCCCAAAGGGAAAAAACTGGAACCAAAAACTTTCACTTGTTCAAAAATGGAAAAGCAAAAAACCACCGACCTCCCAGGCGGTATCAGTACGGTGGACAGCTCCGCAGCAGCACTGTAGAGAGAGACAAGCAGATCCATTGACGAGCAGCGGCAATACTTCTAGGCTCTCACTCCTCTCTTGACCACGCCGAAGGGACACAGGCACAGACAGCCACGAGAGGTAAGCGCAGGACTTGGACTAAGACACGACAGGGGATAAGACATACAACGTTAGCGAGAATAGAGGAATAATCTGGCAAGGCAGGTACGGAGGAGAGGGAAAGAAGTAGGAGTGCTAATCAAAGGAGAAGGGGGAACAGGTGCGGGAAGCCAAGCGCAATGAGGAGCAGCTGAAGGAGATTAACAGAGCAGAGGAAAGGTAAGTGTGAAATAGGAGGGGAAGAGGGAATGAATCTGAGTGAAAAGGGAGGGAGAAAGAAAAGAGCCAGGATCATGACAGTGCCTCCCCCTCAACGAGGGGAAAGACAGGGGGGGGGGGATGGGGGCGCGGATAACCGGCTTAACGCAAGAGACATGAAAGACAGGATGGACGCGATGGAGATAAGGAGGGAGTTTGAGGCGGACCGCGACAGGACTGATAATCTTAGAAATTCGAAACGGACCAACGAAACGGGGAGCCAACTAGCGCAAGACCGACTGAAGGGGCAGGTTGAGAGTAGAGAGCCAAACCCTCTGACCGCAAATATATCTAGGGCTCTTGACTCGGTTGCGATTAGCGACCCGTAGGGTCCGGTCTCTAGAACGGCAAAGAGCGGATCTGACTCTCCTCCTGGTACGCTTACAGCGCTGTACAAACGGCTGAGCCGACGGAACATTGGACTCCGAGCCCTTGGACGAGAACAAGGGTGGTTGATATCTGAGACTCGCTTGAAAAGGAGATAGCCCGGTGGCAGAAGACGGGAGTGAATTATGAGCATATTCAGCCCAGGGAAGTTGTTCAGACCACAACGCCGGGTGGCGAAACGCAAGGCTACGTAACATGCGGCCGATGGTTTGATTGACTCGTTCGGCCTGACCATTAGTCTGAGAGTGGAAACCGGACGAGAGACTAGCGGACGCTACGATCAAATGGCAGAATTCCTTCCAAAACTGCGACGCAAATTGGGGACAACATCAGAGGGAAGACCATACAACTTAAAAACATTTTCAGTGACAATCTGGGCGGTCTCTTTGGCGGAGGGGAGTTTGGATAACGGAATAAAATGGGCCGCCTTAGAGAAACGGTCGATGACAGTGAGGATAAAGGTGTTACCGGCCTACGGGGGGAGACCCGAAATTAAATCTAGAGCGATATGGGACCAAGTGCGTGAGGGAATGGGAAGGGGTCTGAGGAGACCGGCCGGAGGGGAGTTCCCAGACTTGGTCTGTGCGCAAACCGCGCAGGCGGCTATAAAACGATGAGTATGCCGTTCGCGGGAGGGCCACCAGAACCGTTGGCCTATGGATGCCAGGGTGCCCCTAACGCCAGGATGGGCAGCTAATTTAGACAAGTGAGCCCACTGGAGTACTGCCGGACGGATGCGGGGATGAAAAGAAGATCAGTAGGACATTGACGCGGAGTGACGGAATGAGACTCATCCTCCTGGTAGAACGAATAAATTCGAGATTCCTGTGATCCGTCCACACTATGAAAGGAACACAGGAACCTTCCAACCACTGATGCTATTCACCCAGCGCCAGGCGAATGGCGAGTAGCTCACAATTGGCCACGTTGTAATTACGCTCAGAGGGAGATAACCGATGTGAGAAATAAGCGCAGGGATGGATCTGACCATCGGAGGCAGATCGCTGGGAGAGTATGGCCCCAACGCCTACCTCGGACGCATCAACCTCGACAATGAACTGTCTGGAGGGGTCGGCGGTAATAAAGGATGGGAGCGGACGTGAAAAGGGTCTTAAGACGATCGAAAGCCCTCTGGGCAGACTCGGCCCACTCAAAACTTGACTTGACAGAAGTAAGGGCGGTTAGAGGCACGGCGACCTGACTGAAGTTACAAATAAAGCGTCGGTAACAATTTGCGAACCCCAAGAAATGCTGCAAGGCGACACGAGAGTCAGGGACTGGCCAATTAATAAACGCCTTAACCTTAGCGGGGTCCATGCTAATGCCCTCCCCTGAAATGACAGAACCCATAAAAGTGACCGAACGCACATGGAAGGAGCATTTCTCAGCCTTGAAGAACAGTCTATTCTCGAGAAACCTTTGAAGAACACAGTGAACATGCTGGATGTGCACCTGGAGGGAGGGTGAGAAAATAAGAATATCATCGAGGTAAATGAAAACAAAAATATTGAGCATGTCTCTAAGGACATCATTGACCAACACCTGAAAGATGGCGGGGGCGTTTACAAGACCGAACGGAAGAAAGCGATACTTAAAGTGCCCATGGGGCGTGTTAAACGCGGTCTTCCATTCATCACTCTCCCTTATGTGAATCAAATGATAGGTGTTGCGAAGGTCCAATTTCGTGAAGAATTTTGCTCCCTGCAAGACCTCAAAGGCTGATGACATGGGGGGTAATGGATAACGGTTCTTAATAGTTTTGTCATTAAGGCCCTGATAGTCTATGCAGGGACGCAAAGAACCATCCTTCTTCTTCACAAAGAAGAACCCAGCGCCCGTGGGAGAGGATGAAGGAACTATGGTACCTGCGTCCAGGGACTCAGACAGATATCTCTCAAGAGCTTCGCATTCGGGACTCGACAGGGAATACAGTCTACCACGAGGTGGCGTAGTGCCCAGGAGAAGGTCGATGCCACAGTCATAGGGACGGTGAGGAGGGAGAGAAGTGGCCCGAGATCGGCTGAACACCATCCGCCGATCGTGATACTCCTCCAGCACCCCAGACAAATCACCTGGCTCCTCCTGAAAAACAGAGACGGAGGATACAGGAGGGATAGCAGAGGTTAAACAGTCAACATGACAAGTAACGTTCCAAGACAGAATGGTACACTTAATCCAGTTTATCTGAGGGTTGTGCTGCATTAGCCAGGGATGCCCTAAAACTACCGGGAAATATGGGGAATTAAAAATTAAAAAGGAAATGGTCTCAAGGTGGTTACCGGAGATTGTGAGAGTTAAGGGTGGAGTATCACGGCTAACCCTCGGGAGAGAGCTTCCGTCTAAAGCAAAGAGGGGAGAGGGTGTGTCTAACTCCTTCAGGGGAATACCTTGTGCGCGTGCCCAAGACTCATCTATGAAATTGCCCTCGGCCCCAGAGTCAATCAGGGCCCTGCAGGAGGTAGAGGAACCAGGCCAGTGAAGATGTATAGTGAAGGTGGTGTAGGAGTTAGGAGGAGAGACCAGAGTGGTTGCGCTCACCAGTAGCCCCCCCCCCCCCCCCTACTGACAAGCTCTGGCTTTTAACAGACATGTGGAAACAAAATGCAAAGGTGAAGCTCAATACATGCATTTGACAACTCTCCGCTCTCGCTCCGTCGTGGATATGCGGATGCCGCCCAGCTGCATGGCCTCAGGTTCTGAGGAGGAGAGTGGAAGGGGATCGGCGGGTGGTGAAGACAGTAGAGCAGACTCCAGACTTCGAGCATGGTGGTGGAGGTCAAAACGCTTCTCGATGCATAATGCAAGGTCAATCAGTGAATCCAGATGAGTAGGGACCTCCCTGGACAATATCTCATCCCTTACTTCGCCGTTAAGCCCCTCCAGAAAGTGAGCGAGCAGCGCCGGCTCATTCCAGCCACAGGAGGTTGCCAATGTGCGGAACTCGACAGAAAAGTCTGTAACAGAGCGCTTACCCTGACGAAGAGAAGACAAGAGGCGGGAGGCTTCCTCCCCGTAGACAGACCGATCGAAGACACGGATCATCTTCTCCTTGAAGAGGGAAAAGCGCTCGGAGCACACGGACTTGGCCTCCCAGACTGCCGTCCCCCACTGGCGAGCTCGTCCAGAGAGAAGAGAGATAATATAGGCGATCCTTGCCTGGTCTCCTGAATAGGTTGACGGCTGGAGGGAAAACACAACCTTGCATTGGGTTAAAAAGGAACGGCACTGGGTGGGCTCACCGGAATAGCACGGCGGGTTATTAATTCGAGGCTCCATGGAGTGAATAGATCCGGACAAGGCTGGCGGACTGAGACAACACTGGTGGAGACAACACTCGCGGCCGATAATTCCTCCTCGTGCTTGCCTAGCATAGCCCCCTGGATCTCAACGGCTGACTGGATTGGATTCTCTCTTGCTGGGTCCATAGTTGGCCAGATTATTCTGTTGTGAGAAAAGAGGACCAGAGAGAGCAATTCGCGGAGCAGATACAGTCTTTAATAAAAAAAACACAGGAGCTTGAAAGGTCTAGTAGAAACGAAAAAAAACCTCCCAAAGGGAAAAAACTGGAACCTAAAACTTTCACTTGTTCAAAAATGGAAAAGCAAAAAACCATCGACCGCCCAGGCGGTATCAGTACGGTGGACAGCTCCACAGCAGCACTGTAGAGAGAGACAGGCAGATCCGTTGACGAGCAGCGGCAATACTTCTAGGCTCTCACTCCTCTCTTGACCACGCCGAAGGGACACGGGCACAGACAGCCTTGAGAGGTAAGCGCAGGACTTGGACTAAGACACAACAGGGGATAAGACATACAACGTTAGCGAGAATAGGGGAATAATCTGGCAAGGCAGGTAGGGAGGAGAGGGAAAGAAGTAGGAGTGCTAATCAAAGGAGAAGGGGGAACAGGTGCGGGAAGCCAAGCGCAAAGAGTAGCGCAATGAGGAGCAGCTGAAGGAGATTAACAGAGCAGAGGAAAGGTGAGTGTGAAATAGGAGGAGAAGAGGGAATGAATCTGAGTGAAAAGGGAGGGAGAAAGAAAAGAACCAGGATCATGACAACAACGAGAGACATTACTGCTTGTACTGCAGTAAACCCTATGCTAAGATGGCAAGGCATCTAGAAAGTTCACATGAAAATAAGTGTGATGTGGCTAGAGCTCTAAGCTTTCCAAAGGGTTCAAAGGAGAGAAAAAAACAGCTTGATTATATTTGCAACAGAGGAAACTATGCTCACAATGCAGCTGTTATGGAGTAAGGAAAGGGGGAGCTAGTGCCATTTAAACGACCACGTAAAGAAGTGCAGGGAGAAGATTTCATGCATTGTGCATACTGTCAAGGACTTTTTACAAGAAAGGTCCTGTGGAGACACATGCGTACTTGTAGACTTCAACCACAATCAGACCCTCCCAAACCAGGAAAAAACTGTGTTCAGTCCATGTGTACCTAAACAGGGCCTGTCCCTTCAAACATCACCAAACAACTGTAAGGAGTAATCAGTGCCATGAATCCTGACCAAATCACAGATATAATAAAAAATGACAGAGTAATTACTGATATTGGGCAGCATTTGTTGATCAAAGGTGGGCTATCAGATAAGAATAAACAATGTGTGTGGGAGAAGATGCGAGAATTGGGAAGATTGATTCACAATGCCAGGAAAGTCAACTCCTTAAAAACACTAAAAGACTGTGTAAATCCAAAGAAGTACATGGAGACTGTTAAAGCTGTCAAGTATACATGTGGGTATGACAGTGAAAACGACAAATTCTTGATTCCATCACTTGCTAACAAGCTCGGGAATTCCCTGGTTAAAGTTTGCAAACTCTTGAAAGCTCAGGGCTTAATCTCCAATGACAAACAGCTTGTGAAGAATGCCAGTGAGTTTCAAGAAGTCCATGCAAATAAGTGGAACGAGATGATCTCTGCTACAGCATTGAGGAATATCAGGGAAGCAAAGTGGAATGTGCCCACGTTCATGCCCTTTACTGAAGACGTACAAAAACTGCATACTTTTCTCAGTCAAGTACAAGATGAGTGGTTCAACCTGCTCTCTGAAAGTCCATCTTCTAAAGCCTGGATGGACCTGGCCAAGGTTGTCTAGCTCAGATGATTCTCTTTAACTGGCGGAGAGAAGGAGAGGTGGCGAGCATGCCTTTGTCTGTGTTTTTATCAAGAGACACTTCTGATCCAAATGAGGATGTGGACTGGGGTCTCTCGGAAGTGGAGAAGAAACTCTGCAGACACTTCACAAGGGTTATCACCAGGGGAAAGCGTGGTCGGCCCGTTCCAGTCCTTCTGACTCCAAAAATGCTGTGTTTCTTAGAACTCCTTGTTAAGCAGAGAGAGGCGTGTGGGGTTTTAAAAGACAATGCCTATATGTTTGCTAGACCAGAAGCCATGACACATTTCCGAGGGTCAGACTGCCTCCGTGGCTTTGCAAAGGCTTGTGGTGCAAAGTGTCCCAAGGCACTGACATCTACCAGGCTGCGTAAGCATGCCGCGACCCTTTCAACAGTGCTGAACATGACCGACACCGAGATGGACCAGCTGGCAAACTTTCTCGGGCACGACATCAGAATCCATCGTGAGTTCTATCGACTCCCTGAGAAGACCCTGCAACTTGCCAAGATCAGCAAAGTTTTAATGGCTCTTGAGCAAGGAAGATTAGCTGAGTTCGATGGCAAGAACTTGGATGAAATTAGGATAGATCCTGATGGTTTGTTAATTTATTAGATTTTTTTTAACCATCTATTCCTATACCAAGTTTGCAAACCATTATATACCACTGTAAAGCTGTATTTTGAACTTCCACAGAAAAAGTAATTGACTGTGATGAGGAAGAACAAGTTAATGACTGTGATGAGGAAGACAGGAGCATACAAGAGGGACACAGTTCATCTACTGTTGACTGTTTGTATTACTGTCAAAATACACCATTACATTTTGTTGTTATTGATCGTTATCAGTCAAGTGACTTGTGAAGACCTGATGGGCAAACACATTGTTCCAGCGCAGAAGATGATTCAGTGCACTAAACAAGTATTTATTTTTTGTCAAAACTACTGTCAAATGCCTCCAAGCTATTCTTCAACATTATTATTTTATTACATATGATTAAGTATTAATAATACATTTTATCTATTTTATTATCAACATGTTTTACTGTAAACTTTGTTTTTGAGGAACTTAATACTATAAAAGTAAGGGTTCATAAGAGAAAGTTAAATTTGTGTAAAGCTAGCTGATCCACTCTCTTCTGTTGGGTGGGTCGAGGCACAAAACGAATTGTGAGATGATTCCTTTTTGACTAAAATAAAACAAAGTACTCTGTTTAAAGAGTTTGAGCTTATTTTTTCTAAAATGTTTATTGAAAAGACATGATGTAGATTGTAGTTCAGTTATACTTGCAATGATTAAAACAACTGCACACTTTAGGGTTAATTTCACTTACGGTATATACTGTATAATCATGATTAAAATCATTAGTTGGACAAGAACACCCATCACTTGTGCATTGTCAGAATTTTATAGCACATTTACTACTTTCTTTTTTTTAAATATAACTTATCTTTCTGAAAATGTTGAACTTTGATTATTTCCCATCAAAGCTTCAGCCGAGGTGGCACTTCCTCCTACCGAGAGGAATATGTCACACAAAAGAGGCAAACCATCATCAGAAGAGCCGATGCCTTCAGGAGCCAGTGCTATGAGACCGCCTTGCAAAGGTGAACTCTTTACACATTTCTCTTTGGTACGTCTGTTGTTTTCTGTAGGATTAAATTAAACTAGAATTGGCTAAACGTTGCAGTAGCAGCCACATGGTAAAAAAGACTGCTCATTTTAATCACTGATAAGCTTATATCTGTTTGTTATTTTTATCCCTGAGAAATTCTAAATTCATGCCTCTTTCATTTCAAAGCCACCAGTTACCCTATATCAGCTGGGAATAAATAAACATATGTCACCCATGTACAGTTTATTGTGCTCTCCTGCTTGCATTGCATATTGTCTCTAGAGAGGGTCATAGATCCTTCTGAAATACATAAATGCACCGTCTCTGGCAATAATATCAATGCCTTTTTTTTTAGATTGGGTAGGAAAGTTTTTTTCTCTCTCTCTCTGTAATTAACTCAAATATTGAAGTTGCTGATTTTGCTCTCTCTCTCTCTCTCTCTCTCTCTCTCTCTCTCTCTTTCTCTCTCTCTCTCTCTCGACAATTCAAAAAATGACTACAGACACCTGGTTATATCTTATGTATTTAGTCACTAATTTCTAAACTAAATCTAGTTAAAGTACCCCTTTTATGCTTTTTCAGGTATGACCTTTCATGTAGTGTGTAATATAAAAGATCAAATGTAAAGAGGTCAAAGTTCAGGACAAATTAAATTAGTCTCCCAAAAGGAAGAAACGAGTCCTCCGTAATTCCAGACTTGCTTCCTGCATGAACCTACACAGGTTTGTAACAAAAGCCCAGCCTCTGGTTTTCATTGGCTGTGTGCGAATGTGTAATTTGACCTACTCTCTACAACGGTAGAACCGACAACAGACTGGGACATCTGACCAATCAGAACAGAGTCGAGTCTCGATAAAGGAGGGTTTAGAGAGATCGAATCTTTGAATGAATTCCAGCATACATTCTTAATCATTTCTTATTTTCTGATCACTTTAAGCTAAAAGTAGCCAGAAGAAATCTCCCTGGCAGCAGGCAGAGGTGCAGGCGGTGGAAAGGCACCTGAAGTCCTTCATCATATCTGGCACTGTACCAGCAAAGAGTGACTGTGAGAAATGCTTGAAAGCTGAACCAGAAGCTCTGAGGAACCGCGATTGGAAGACCGTAAATTTTATGTTTATAATCGCATTACTGTAAAGATGCAACTATCTGGCATGGCAAGTTTTGTTAAAGTTAAAGCCACAGCAACACTTGTGAAATAGAATAACTTTGTTAAACCAGTGCAAGGCCACACGCTGAAAGCATTGGTCTAACAAAAGTTGTTCTTAAGTTTTTGTTGAAATCCATGTTTGTGAAACAAAGCATGTGAGAAAGTTTATATATTTTTTTACATTTAGTATAACAGGCCTTTTGAGGTTTTGTTTTGAGGTTTGACTTCGAGTTATGTGAAATTTAACTCAATAAAAGTTGAATTCAGTCATTTTAATCTGAATTAATGTCTTGAAGTTCAAGTAGTAGTAGGTTTATTGTAATGATAAGTATCCAGTGATTGAGTAGTAGCTGATGCGGGGTGGTTGGCTGGGGCTAAACACTACTTTAAAATAATTGAAAGAAAGAATAGTTTGAAGTGGAAAGGTTTAAATGTTTGACTTGTGGGTATGATATGAGTTGGAACATATACAGGCAATTATTGACTACAATCCTTTGTATTCACATGTACAAAATGCATTTTAGAGTTGTCCTAACTGAAAATAACTTGCACTGAAGGATTTTTAAAACATGTCAGTGCCATTGTGTAACGAATTAAAACTTCCTATTCATCCGGAAGAAGGAGGCGGGAACCGGCGGACAATCAAACAACATTTTAATAATACAAAATAAACACAAAACAGCGCACCAGCCCCTCACGGACGACTGGTGCGCTCAAGTAAAACCAAACACAACTAAAAGCCCAGGCCTGGTCCTCTCTCGTCCTTCACTGTCGTCGCTCCAGTTTTATATCCTTCCATCTCCTACGTGGGACTCGAGACCGGCCGTGGGCCGCAGGTGCCACTGATTTGCCCAATCACTGCCGGCCTCCCTCCTTGTTCCCACGTCCCTCGGCCCCGCCCCACTCGCCACACATTGTTTTGTCTCAAAATGCAAACCAGTAATGTTTTTTTCTAAGGCATTTTAATAGAAGCTGTTTCTATATCCTAATTTAAGTAGGGCCTAGTCCTGGTTTAAGATAATCTGATTGTGAAACTGGGCTTTTGGGCGAGAATGAAGCTTTGCATCACTAGCACCGTTTGCAGGACTCACTACAGTATATCTCCACATAAACTAAACAGTTAAATTTCAAAATGTTAACTTTTGTACTACTAATAAACATTAAAATTTTACTTTGTAGATTAAACCCATTTTAAAAGCAAATTATCAAATGCAGTCTGAAGATTTACTTCATAAAAATTCCTTTTATTTGTCATTTGTAATATTTGTTGTTGCAAGGTCCCCTCAAATCATGGGAATGTGTATGTATTATGCAAATGATATGCATATAATATGCTAATTTGGTCCCTGTTTCGGAAGTCCCCATTAAGCATGGTCAAGACATTACTTCACTAATTCAGTTGTCTGAAGTCGTGTATAGGCTAAGAGAGCTATGGTTAGTGTCCCTATTTTTTTTCAAACCTCAAAACCCTTTAGAAAGGGTGGTCCCCACATGTGATGATTAAAAACATGGAAACCAGTATGTGTGTGTTTGTGCGTGTGTGTGTGTGTGTGTGTGTGTGTGTGTGTGTGTGTGTGTGCGTGTGTGCGCACTTTGGATGGGTCAATTGCAGAGCACAAATTCTGAGTATGGGTCACAATACTTGGCTGTATGTCACGTCACTTTGTCACTAATGCTAAAGTGAAGTAGTTTTGCTTTTCTGTAGTTTTTCAGTGGCTCTTGACATGTGTCATTACCTGAGCAGTCGAGAGCTGTGCATTTATTTCATGTGTCTTAAGCATATGCACAGTTCTGTTGAACAATAAATGTGTTTAAACAATGTTGTTGAACCGAATGTAGGAAGGAAACTGTTAAAATAACCACAGCATTAACAACAGCCTTGAAATAAGAGCACAAGGTTTATCTGATAATCAGATGCATGGAAGTAGCATTCATAGAAACAGACATCAGCGCGTTTTCTCTCAGAATCATAATTCGCTGACAGAGGAAAAGTTAAGTATTATAGCATTTTATTTTATGAAAATAATATAAAGAAGTTTTTGCACTGAAGGAGAAGTGATCTCGCTCTCATAGACGTGTCAGGCTTTATCTGCAGCTAAACTGAATAAAAGCAGAATTAACTTAAACGTTAAGACAATAAACAATTTATGAATGATGCAGTGCTAATTGACTTCTCATTTATTACAGTACAGAAATGATAAAGTACATTTTCTACCTTATTCTGTGCAGAAAATGTAAATAATTGTTTGTAGTATTTAAAAAAATCATAAAATTGCCATTAAGAAAAAATAACAGATAACAAATGATTAATTATTGTCCGGCAGTGTATTTGATTTGTTATAGCAAATTCAAAGTAAGAGAAAGAAAAGAATAATAATAATACATAAATTCATAAAATTATTGTTAAAATTATGTGACATTTCTGTCACTTCTGAAATAATGACTACGCCCCTGGTGTGACAGATTTTAGCCTATACATATTACTTTTAAAGCTCGTTTTAAATTTTGGCTTACATAAATGTCTACAGTCGTGGCCAAAAGTTTTGAGAATTACATAAATATTAGTTTTCAAAAAGTTTGCTGCTAAACTGCTTTTAGATCTTTGTGTCAGTTGCTTCTGTGATGTACTGAAATATAATTACAAGCACTTCATACGTTTCAAAGGCTTTTATCGACAATTACATGACATTTATGCAAAGAGTCAGTATTTGCAGTGTTGGCCCTTCTTTTTCAGGACCTCTGCAATTCGACTGGGCATGCTCTCAATCAACTTCTGGGCCAAATCCTGACTGATAGCAACCCATTCTTTCATAATCACTTCTTGGAGTTTGTCAGAATTAGTGGGTTTTTGTTTGTCCACCCGCCTCTTGAGGATTGACCACAAGTTCTCAATGGGATTAAGATCTGGGGAGTTTCCAGGCCATGGACCCAAAATTTAAACATTCTGGTCCCCGAGCCACTTAGTTATCACTTTTGCCTTATGGCACAGTGCTCCATCGTGCTGGAAAATGCATTGTTCTTCACCAAACTGTTGTTGGATTGTTAGAAGAAGTTGCTGTTGGAGGGTGTTTTGGTACCATTCTTTATTCATGGCTGTGTTTTTGGGCAGAATTGTGAGTGAGCCCACTCCCTTGGATGAGAAGCAACCCCACACATGAATGGTGTCAGGATGCTTTACTGTTGGCATGACACAGGACTGATGGTAGCGCTCACCTTTTCTTCTCCGGACAAGTCTTTTTCCAGATGCCCCAAACAATCGGAAAGGGGCTTCATCGGAGAATATGACTTTGCCCCAGTCCTCAGCAGTCCATTCACTATACTTTCTGTAGAAGATCAATCTGTCCCTGATGTTTTTTTTTTGGAGAGAAGTGGCTTCTTTGCTGCCCTTCTTGACACCAGGCCATCTTCCAGAAGTCTTGTCCTCACTGTGCGTGCAGATGCGCTCACACCTGCCTGCTGCCATTCCTGAGCAAGCTCTGCACTGGTGGCACTCCGATCCCGCAGCTGAATCCTCTTTAGGAGACCATCCTGGCGCTTGCTGAACTTTCTTGGACGCCCTGAAGTCTTCTTTACAAGAATTGAACCTCTTTCCTTGAAGTTCTTGATGATCCTATAAATTGTTGATTTAGGTGCAATCTTAGTAGCCACAATATCCTTGCCTGTGAAGCCATTTTTATGCAATGCAATGATGGCTGCACGCGTTTCTTTGCAGGTCACCATGGTTAACAATGGAAGAACAATGATTTCAAGCATCACCCTCCTTTTAACATGTCAAGTCTGCCATTCTAACCCAATCAGCCTGACATAATGATCTCCAGCCTTGTGCTCGTCAACATTCTCACCTGAGTTAACAAGACGATTACTGAAATGATCTCAGCAGGTCCTTTAAAGTGTAACTAAACCCCTGCTCAGAGCCTGACTCCACCCACTGACAATATTTGAAAAATGCTGAAAAGTGGGCAGATCACAGCGGAGATAGAGGGGACGAACCGAGGGCGGGGCTGAGCGAGTGGGGCGTGATCCTGAGACTCGCAGTGACGGATTGATTGACAGCTGCTCTCAGAGACGCTAAAATGGAGAGTGACTGTAATGACGCAAGTAGCTTTGCAACAGAGCGATCATTTGAAGTGGAGGTTGTCGAGGTGTCTGTTCATATCAATTCGAGCTGCTGGCTCAAACTACGGTCTTGCCTCCCGCACCGCGTCGCTTTTCAGCGCGAGCTGTGTGGAGAAGCCCATTTCCACCTCCATTGCGTTGGAGAAGCAATCCCGTGTAAAATGCAGTTTGCACACTCCAGCTCTAAGCGGGAACTTGCGGTCTTCCAGGCCAAATGCATGCAACCACTGGCGCCTAATTTTAAAGTCTGCTGGTAAACTATGCAGTCCAGCAGTGCAGTCGCAACCAGCAACACACCTCCGTACCATCCTGACCACTGTACTAAATATAGATAAATCTACGCTAACTTGAAGATCTAAATAACTATATAATTGTTATGCTGAAAGATGCTATAATAGTATATCCTGGTCGTTACCAATACTTGCAATTCCAGCTCCTGACTCACTACAGTGATTTTGACGGAACAAGATGGTTTTATATTGAGAAGGGCGTGGTAGCTCGTACCAAGGGGAAACTGCTTACGTCACCTGCCACCGCAACATCCAATAGGAAAAATCAACTGCAGTAGGCACCGTTCAACCTGAAGAGGGCAGCACTCACACGTTTTTACACCATATATTGTAGAATTAAAACACTTTATACTCAAATGTCAAAAAAGTTACTCGAATCAATGAACAGCACTAATAAAGCCCCATTCTTATAGATCATTAACTAAAAAAAGTTGGTTTAGGGTTTAGTTACTCTGTAATGACAGCAATGAAATGCAGTGGAAAGGTTTTGTTGGGATTAAGTTAATTTTCATGGCAAAGAAGGACTGTATGCAATTCATCTGATCACTCTTCATAACATGCTGAAGTATATGCAAATTGCTATTATAAAAACTTAAGCAGCAACCTTTCCAATTTCAAATATTTATGTAATTCTCAAAACTTTTGGCCACAACTGTACATATGCCATGTCATGACATCATTAAACTATCATCTAACAATGGACAGAAGTGTTTTTGTCTTTATGGCTCTCTGAAAGGCTGCTGTCTAATTTGCCTCCTGACTAAGCATTTAAATAAACCTGTGAATGCACTTAAAGATTGCAGAATTGCTAATTGTTAATTGAATCAAATTTAATTGTGAATCGAATCGAATTGAATCATTATGAATTAGCAAAAATCGTTCACAGCATGTGTGTGTTAACAGGGATAGTTCAGCTTAAAAGGATCATTCTGTTATTTCTCACCTTCATGTTTTCCCAAATCTGTTTGAGTTACTTTCTTCTGTGAAACCCAGTGGAGATGTTTAGCAGAATGTGCTGGCCATACTTCACCGTTTGTGATGACAATCACGCAATAAAGCACCATGACACTAACAATGCAATTATAGTTTTTACGTTTTGTTTTTAACTATCACTGAGACCCATTTCTCAGTTCTTACAGTGGGTCCTTTTTCAAAACTCTTCACACGGTTCTCCTCCAACGTTCAGCACAGATGTTAATTACACATTCAGAAATTAACAAAACCCTTCATACAGTCTCAAATCAAATCATTCATCATAACACAAAGATTTTCACTCAACAAACACACTTTTAGCGCTGACAACAGTAACGTTACACAGTGTTTTATTTTGTACAATTCCTTGTATGAATGAGACTCTATTGTTCAGAATT
Organism: Carassius carassius; assembly: GCF_963082965.1. Lineage (NCBI taxonomy): Eukaryota > Metazoa > Chordata > Actinopteri > Cypriniformes > Cyprinidae > Carassius > Carassius carassius. The sequence goes on from NC_081771.1 coordinate 33,673,665, forward strand.
CACCGCAATATTAACATTTCCGTACAAACTGTGTCTCCTTCTGAATGAAACTGAAAGACTTGTGTAGGCGTTCAACTACACCAAATCGTGTTGGCATTATTGTAGAAATGTAGCAAATTGCTGTCTTATTCGTTTTTGTATTATGTTAGATATTGAGCTTAAGTTTAACAGATTCGTAAAGAGCATGTAAACGTGGCGTATAGCTACATTGTGTTTTGCTCTTGTTCATGTCTGAAAGAGAAACAAATGTTTTCATTAAATGCATGTTGTGTCAAAGCAATGAGAAGTTATCCATGGTTTAGCTCACATAGGTAATGTTGTGCTTCACTGTGTTTTTAACAAAATCATAATTTGCTATCTATGGTTGAAAGTTCCTCATTACTAAAATAGTTAAACAGATTGCAAACAGCATTGCAGAGTTGTGTGGTTGGAACTGCAGCTCTCAGTCTGTGGTTGGAAGCAAAGTTTCTTATTAGTATGACATGCATGTGGACTTACAAAGATCTGCTGTTTGCTACAATATCGTATTATATAACATTAGCGTTAAACTACTGTATACGATTGCAAACCAGCAATTCATGAAACAATTCACTATTTTCTCACAGCTATAAACACATCTTTAAAACTACACACCAGCTTTACAAACCTTAGTCAAACACATATTCTCCCTTTTTGAGAGAATTAAACTCATGATGACACACAGATGGAGAACACTAGTGAGATCTCTTCACATCACAGTCACACAGACCTCCTTAAACAATCAGGATCATTCTGTCTATTACAGCATATGATGGAAACAGACACAGAGAAGTTCAGCAGAATGCTAAGAATAGTTCATCTTCACTGCACTGCCTTAAAGAGATCTTACCGTAGACGAAAAGAAAAGTTCAACCAGCTCAAGTTAATGTCAAGTCAACAATAGAGTATAATTACTGTACACTGAACAATCAATCAATAAATAAACTCAACATCATCTGCCAAATGTGACCCTGGACCAGAAGAAAACAGTCATAAGGATATTTTATTTATTATTTGGAATAAATAAGCTTTCCATTGATGTCTGGTTTGTTAGGAGGACAACATTTGAAAATCTGGAATCTGAGGGCGCAAACAAAAATCTAAATATTGAGAAAATCACCTTTAAATTTGTCCAAATGAAGTTCTTAGCAATGCATATTACTAATCAAAAATTAAGTTTTGCTGTATTTATGGTAGGAAATGTACAAAATATCTTCACCAAATGGAACATGATCTTTACTTAATATCCTAATGATTTTTGCCATAAAAGAAAAATTGATAATTGTGACCCATACAATGTGTTGTTGTCTATTTCTACAGATATAGCTGTGATACCTAATGACTGCTTCTGTGCTGCAGGGACACTAATTACAGAAAACATCAACTTCACATGTTTAAATCACACATGAAATATGTTTTATGTGCTACTGTGCACAGAATACTGAAAAGTGCTGCTATTATTTTCTGTAATTAGGAGAAATTAATCAGATAAAGTGTGTTAGCAATTGATTAATTGTAATAGGTGATTGCTCCAGCACCTGTGTGTCACCTCACTCACAACAGGCCTGTAATGTTGAACCAATGCAGGAAGTTAGTTTCTACATCGTACTTCAAACTATGGAGGTTAAGCTGTGCGTTGCATCATTGTACGGGAAACAAACCCCTGGTGATTCTGGTGAATGTGTGAAATCACCAAAAAATGAAAACAGTGCAAAAGAAGCCAGTCAACCGAAATAACAGAAGTGCAAATAGACTGAACTGCTTATGTGTGTCAGATGAAACTGTGTTCATACGGACAGGAAGTGTGTGTGTTGGCAGTGGGAGGGGGAGATGATTTACACTTTCTATTTCCCCTTTTTGCAGTCATGCATGAGTGTCGTGTTGAATGCGAGATAAGCTTCTGTTCTGCCTCCAAATATGAATAATATCTGAGCGCGGAGCTGCAGGTGAAGCTGACATCGTGAGGCTCAGACGATCATCATTTCATGAGCTGTAAGTACAATGATCTTTCTAGATTCAGATGATCCTTCAGTGTCTCTTTCTGAACGTTCAGCATTGAGAAGGAGGAACAAACACCGGAGAGACTCATGAAGAGATATGAGAGGTTTTGCTAATGAAAAACTCACACATGTAGAGTCTGTTAAAAAGGAAACAGAGGCTAGAATCACAGGATCTCTGAGTCAAACTTATAAAAATGCTTGTTTTTGGTATTTTAATTGAACATATTTTGGCACAACAAAAGCACACCATTCAAGAGTCAGAAGGCAGGTTTGGACTAAAAGACTGAACTGTTTTATCAGAACAACAGTATTTTAAAGAAATACCAGGTATTTTATTCAATAGAATAAAATCGACCTAAAGGGACAACAACTTTAATAAACTAGCAAAATAAATAAACCCACTGACCAATATAAAGTGAAGGGTGACCACTAGCTCTGCTATCTAATGTCAGGCACATCACTGAGCTGTTATTTTACACGATTCCAGTTTTACACTGAGATCAAACGTGTGTTTCGGTGAAGCAAATCTGCCTGTGATCCGTGAGCAAAAACCATACACAAATGAGATGAAAGTGTGTGCACTGGTGCAGCTGCAGAAACGCACGGAAGCAGGTGAGCAGAACATGAGCAGCTTACAGGACAAACCTCAGACGAACACGTCACGCATTCAGGGGAAATTCTGCTTCTACAGAAGCCTCACCAACCCTCTGCAGAACATACAAAATGTGCATCATTTTAACAGATTAAGTGGTATCATGAAAACTGCATGCTGTTTGGTACTGCCTTAATAACAGTTATATATTCAACCCACATAGACAAAAACTTTACTTACCCTTAGATCGTAATACTGTGTGTCGTTACCTGGATGATCCACGCCAGTCTTGATGTTTTGTGATAGTTGTTCATGAGCAGCTCATCTTAAAAATCCTCCAGGTCCTGCACAGTCTCTGGTTTTCCAACATCTTTTGTGTATTTGACCCTTTCCAACAGTGAGCTTATGATTTTGATATCCATATTTTCACACTGAGGACAACTGAGGGTCTCAAACACAGCTATCTGATGCTCCAGAAGGAAATACAATGCATTGAGTCAGGGGTTGAAAACTTATGAACGGAATGATGATGTGTAGCCTATATGTGTCCCTTCAGCACAGAAGCAGTCATCAGTAGCACAGGTATATCTGTAGCAATAGACAACAATACATTGTGTGAGTCACACTTATACATTTCTCTTTTATGCCAAAAATCATTAGGATATTAAGTAAAGAATTTCTACTGTGTATGTATCAAAACTTAATGTTTGATTAGTAATATGCATTGCTAAGAACTTCATTTGGACAATTTTAAAGGTGAATATTGTCAGCCAAATATTGTCCTCCTAATAAACCATAAAACAATGAAAATATTATTTATTCAGCTTTCAGATGATGCATAAATCTCAATTTTGAAAAATGTACCCTTTATGACTGGTTTTGTGCTCCAGGGTCACATATATTTCTTATTTGGTTTAGATGTTTGTTTTTTTTTAATGTAGTACTAGTGTTCAGAAGCAACATAAAATACTTACGTTTCCAAAGACAAAGTGAGTAATGTACCCCAAAGATCCGATTTAAAACATTTAACCGCCCCCTTAAATCACTTCACTGAGGAAATTTCCTTTTTTTTAATTAGTTTTTTTACTTTTCAATGCTTAACATCATTTACATGTGGAAACGTTTTGGTTATGACTTTGTCTTTTAATTGAATGCCGTTTTGACGCAGCATTCATACTTGATTACAACCATTACGATTTCTCTACCATGATGTTGTCAGAAGTCCCGAGAAAATTTCTTAAATTGTTCTCAAACACAAGTCACTTACACAAACGTCTGTGTGAAAAGTGACGTGTTTAATCATAATTTCATAATATCCTTTCTAAAAAGAAATTTAGTGGACCTATTAGTACTTAAACAAATGCACGGCTGCAAGTCAAATTCTAATTATTAATTTACAGTTTTTTGTTTTGGTTGTTTGTTTTTGCAATTGTTAAGACACAATTCTGGATATGTAGGTCACCTTATCAAAACTTATCAACACTCTCATAACCAACTTTCATCGAGGCACAGCAGTTATTAAACATTCAAAATGCAGTAAAACTACCAAAACACTTTGTATGTTTCAGATCAACTCATTCTTTTATAACACTGAAGGTTTTACTTAACAAGAACACTTTTTCACTCATAAAACAATGACCTAAAACACTAACAACAGACAGAATTAAACTATATTTGGTTTCATACAATTTTTTTACAAAACAAGAATGACACTCTCTACTGTTTAGAATTCACTGTAGTGTATGCTCCATGTTTACATTACAGTACACAATTATTTCCAATTTGTTTCATTTTGTATAGATGGTATACAGTTTTTTAATTTTTTTTCTAAGAAGCACTGTTCAATACGGAAGCCAAACTAGATGTGCTTTTATCAGTTTTGAAAGCAGTGTGATTCGGGAAATTTGCTGAAAATGTACAGTGTTTTGCATGAATGACAAAAGTGTTTCGTGGATTTTGAGAAATGTGGTCATTGAATGCAGTTTGTCTGAAAGCAATGAAAATGCAATCACAGTTGACATATTTTGATCATTAGAAGAAATTTGTTCTGGAGACACAGAAACGACAAGGACCACACACACACACGTTTGTTTTTGTGAAAAGTGTGTTCATCCCATAGGTGTAATGGTTTTTATACTGTACAAACTGTATATTCTATGGCCCTACACCAACCCTACACCTAACCCTCACAGGAAACTTTGTGCATTTTACTTTCTCAAAAAAACTCATTCTGTATGATTTATAAGTGTTTTGAAAAATGGGGACATGGGTTATGTCCTCATAAGTCACCCTCTTCTTGTAATACCTGTGTCATACCCATGACATTATACAGAGTTGTGTCCTGATATGATACAAAAACAAGAGCACACACACACACACACACACATGCATGCACGCACGCACACATGCACACACACACACACACACAGACACACACTCACTCTCGCACTCACTCACACACACACACACACACACACACACACACACTCACTCATGCACTCTTTGGTTTGTTTCCCAAGGAACACATGATAGGCGAAAATTGTTAGCCTGAATGCACTGTAAGTCGCTTTGGATAAAAGTGTCTGCTAAATGCATAAATTTAATTTAATTTATATATATATATTAAAAATAGACAAAAGTGTGCATGCAAAATATATAACATGACACAAATTAGACTATATATGTAAACTAAACACAAATTGCATGTGCTATAGATGGCCTTGTGGTCATTTTACTGCGAGGAGAGCATTTAATCACATCAGCCTAATATTGTGTGCAATTAAACTCAAATATCTGCACTTTTTAAGTTTTAGTAATTTAACAGGGTAGTGGATTTTTACTTCCCAGCATGCATTTTAGGACTTGATACAGAAAATGATGAAATTCAGCATTATTTTAAGTGAAGGGATGGAGCTGTTAATGTTGTATGCTGTTGTGTTTGACATTTAAAGATAGTTTCTGTTGTGCTGAAGTTTTCCTGTGGTTGGCATCGTGCTGAAGAGCAGGGCTCATGGTTAAATTGTGGGTGGATATACACTGCATCCACTCGCTGGAAATACTGCCTCTGAAGACCACATACAGGGAGGAAGGGGACACGACCGAATCCACCGAAACACCTCCATCTGAAAGATGGTTCTGAAAGTTGCACTTGATGGTCAGTTTGTGTGTAGCTGTAAGTTTTTGACCAACTTTTCTCACTTTTGGTGCCAGTTCTAGTGAGAAATTTGAATTGTAGCTATTATAATTAGCTGAGTTCTCACCAAAGCGGAATGTGTTTTGTTGTACACCATTCATACTGTTACACAACCTCTAAAATAAGTTTCAACTCATTCAGACTGCGCTAAGGCCAAAGACATATTCATTACATTAACATGCTAAATGATTTACATTTAGCATGTGCTATGCTAGCTGTTAATTTCACCTGAAATAGATTAGTTGGTTCTAAGGCATTTTTCCAATTACGTATTAACTTTATGCAACAAATTATTAAGTTCCTTTATGTCAAAGCTGTTTGTTGATCAAACATAATTTCATTAGAAGTTATAACTCAAAAATATTTTTGCAATTGATTGTTTTTGTTGAAGCTAAACCTTGTTGTTGTTGTTGTTGTTGTTGTTTTAGAGTGACAGTTTTTGACATCCCAGCTAACTAAAATATCCTCTAAGAACATTTTTTTAATGTTCCCATTGTGTCAGGAAAATGTAAAAAAAAAAAAAAAAGACAAGAAAAAAAGAAAAAAGAAAAAAAATTCTTAGAAAAAAATCCAGGTTTCTTTCTTTCTTTTAAGTTTTAACATTTATTTTTGTTCTCTAAACCATGGGTTACATGAAAGACTGACTGAGATTGTTCACCCAAACCCCAGTGCTCAGGACAGAGAGTCAGACGGGTTTGGTGTGCCACAAGGGTCAGTATTCGGCAGAACTGTGATGTCTGGGTGATCTGTCTCTTTCATGTGGTTGTGCTTTAGTGTGTGTTCAGCTGGCTCTATGCAGTGTTTGACTGGCATATAATATGTTTAGACTCTTGAAAGTTGCACCCCGTTTATGCAGTGTTTCTGGTTCTAGTCTCTGAGTTGTCTCCATCATGGAGGCGATGGGGAAATATGACTTCAGCGCCACAGCAGAGGACGAGCTGAGCTTCAGGAAGGGAGATACAATCAAGGTTTGTTTCAACATCTACATCACAGAAGCACACATCTATACAGTATCAAATATCCACCGATACACTTATTCAGTTATTCTGACACGTTCAGATACTTAAACCAGAGTTTGTTCATTACTCTTTCAGTGAGTTAAATCATCACATGCTCCTCTGTAGATTTTAGGCACCAATGATGACTGGTTCAAAGCAGAAATAAATGGCATGGAGGGATTTGTTCCTCGGAATTACATCAACATCCACTTTCCAAGGTAAAAGACGTCACATCTCACTTGAACACCACTGTGGCAAGCCATTTTTACACTTAATCTATAAAGTGTACCAATTTCTATTGTTATGCTACTAGTACATATTTTTAGCTGCTAGTGTCTATTCCATAGATACTGGTAATTATTTATTAGATACTAGTACTTAGTGGGGACTATTAACTGAAAAGAGTTGTATATGGACCAGTAAACTCCTGTACACACCTCAGATTTTCTGAAAAATCTGGGAGTATTACTGACAAGACATGGGGAATATCATGGTCACTGCCAAATATGTACCAATTTGGATGTATGTTACTAAGGTGTTCTTCTGAGCAAAAGCCATTTGTTGTCATGCAAGTAAAAAAAAAATTTCAGGGGGACATTCACAGCTTTTGGTCATTCATGTTAAAATGGATTTGAAACTAAACCCACCGCTAAACCAGACAGATATTGGGCCACTGAGCAAAAAAGACTTTCCTCAAAAGGCATTTCATTGGTGAACGTGTGGTTTATCACACCCAATACCATTACAGAAAAGTGACCTTATTGGTTACATTTTAAATATATCCCTCCCACAAAGCCTTCAGGTGAATAATGTGACTGGTTGCAGACCGTCGGCAAATAGATAAAAAGATAGTTTAACCAACAGCTGTTTGTTTTTCTTTATTATGCTCCACTGAGCTCAACCATTTCTGTCCTCCGCAGCACTCTTTCTGTGTTTCTCCAATACTATCTCACAACCAATCTGTGAGTATTTTACAAGGTGGCTAATTCATACCAATTCTTAAGACCTCACTTGTATGATTTGTCTAGACCCCAGTGAAGGGTAGGTTTAGGTGTAGGTTATTTGTACAAATTCATACAAACTCCTAAAATGCCTATGATTTAGCAAAAATCTTATGATTTTGTAGGAGTGAGGTCCTACGAATTAGTCACCTCTTAAAATGAGTATGAACTGCCATGAGACCAGGTTGGTTTGTCTCTGTTGACCAGCAACTGCAAAACACCAGTAATGTTGACCATCACTACAGGCTTATTTAAGAAGTTACATCACATCTGTTGCTAAACTTACTATTGTCTCTCTTTGGCTTTTTTTTTTTCATAACTGTTATTAAGTGTTTCACTGGGCCTTTCCGAAATGAAACTATGAAAACTTCTTCCTCATAGTCTCATCCTAAGTCTTGCAGGATACCTAAAAAACATAAAATATGTCTAGTAAATGAAATATATTGAACTGGATAGGTGAAACTATATGAAAATGGATAATAAAGCATTGCAACAACCTTCTGAATTTGTTAACATTTAAAATCTCTGAAGATTACCCAGTCTTGTGTGTAGGATACACAGAAAAGAGGAAACGGTATCTGAGAGAAAAAAAAGCAGTATAAATATAGTTTTGTCATTAAGTAATCGGTCTTACAAGGTTTGTGTATGATGTTAAAGTGGATTCTTCCTAGAATAGCGCTAGGTTACATATGTTTCAGTCTGTAGCTGTTGTTGTCTTCAAGAAGTGTGGCTTGAGATCAGGTCAAAAGTCTTTGTGAAGATATATGGGAGACCAAGGCTATTTGACACACTTTTTCACATAAAATATTATCAGGGGAGATATATTTTTGAAAGTATTGTTTGTCTATATGCATTTTCTAATTATAATTAAAATTAGAATATACATACTCTTTTCTAGGTTTACCTAAACATAACTATTGGACAGTTCCACTGATGCCCAGGAAAGATACACATCATAACTCATAACACACACTGACTCTTTGGGGGGGCATTAATTACTGTTGGTAGAGATACTGCTAGAGAAATTATTTCACATTTCTGTGAAATAATATTGAAAGAAGGATCATACTGGGGAAAGAGAATGCCTTTAAATTACTTGGTATTAGTATTTATTTTAGATGCTAGTGCCTATTATTAGATACTTGTACTTAATCAATATATTCTAGTACCTATTTTTAGATACTTATACCTATTAAATTGTTTTTAGTATTTATTTATTATATATTAGTATTTATTCATTCGATATTAGTTCCATTTTACTAGATACTACTATGTATTTATTAGCTACTGTATATTAGCTACTAGTACTTATTCAATAAATACTAGTACAGGTTAAAAGTACTTATCCAATAGATACTAGTACACGTTAAAAATACTTATTCAATAGATACTAGTACACGTTAAAAGTACTTATCCAATAGATACTAGTACACGTTAAAAATACTTATTCAATAGATACTAGTACACGTTAAAAGTACTTATTCATTAGATACTAGTACATGTTAAAAGTACTTATCCAATAGATACTATTCAGTAGATACTAGTACACGTTAAAAGTACTTATTCAATAGATACTATTCGATAGATACTAGTACATGTTAAAAGTACTTATTCAATAGATACTAGTACACGTTAAAAGTACTTATTCATTAGATACTAGTACATGTTAAAAGTACTTATCCAATAGATACTATTCAGTAGATACTAGTACACGTTAAAAGTACTTATTCAATAGATACTATTCGATAGATACTAGTACATGTTAAAAGTACTTATTCAATAGATACTAGTACATGTTAAAAGTACTTATCCAATAGATACTATTCAGTAGATACTAGTACACGTTAAAAGTACTTATTCAATAGATACTATTCGATAGATACTAGTACATGTTAAAAGTACTTATTCAATAGATACTAGTACACGTTAAAAGTACTTATTCAATAGATACTAGTACACGTTAAAAGTACTTATCCAATAGATACTATTCAGTAGATACTAGTACACGTTAAAAGTACTATTCAATAGATACTAGTACACGTTAAAAGTACTTATTCAATAGATACTAGAACACGTTAAAAGTACTTATTCATTAGATACTAGTACACGTTAAAAGTACTTATTCAATAGATACTAGTACACGTTAAAAGTACTTAATAGATACTAGTACACATTTATTAGAAACTAGTACTTTTTCAGTAGATATTACACATTTATTAGCTACTAGTACGTATGCATTTAATACTAGTAGACATTTATTAGGAAATAGTACTTCAGAAGATACTAGTGCACATTTTTCCACTAGTTCTTATTTAATAAACACTAGTACTTATTTAATAGCTACTATAACTTATTCAGTAGGTACCAATACACATTTATTAGCTACTAGTACTTCTTTAATAGATATTAGTGTGAATTTATTAGATACTAGCACTTATTCCAAACCCATAGAAGTCAATGGTAAAAAATGTGGAATGTGTTACTAGAAAACAGCAGAGTAGTTTCAAGTCACTACTGAAATAATTACTAGTATCTCACGTGGTATCTAATGAATAAGCACTAGTATCTTCAGAAAGTCACCAGTGACTTAATTATAAGTACTAGTTCCTGAAGTATAAGTACTAGTAGCTAACGAATAAGTACTAGTACTCAATGGAATAAATACTAGTAGCTATTTAAGAACTAGAAGCATAAAACGATATATTAGTACATTTTAAGGAACCTTCTGTTTCATGCAGTTTTAATAAAGCCAACTTTATAAACTAAACTGTCTATGTAAAACATAAAACAGTGACATCTAGAGGAGAAGACTTGTAGTGATAGGATTTAGAAATTAATTTAATTAAATTTTGGGGGCTGGTGGACCACAAAACGCAATCATGACCATTGGTTGACAGCATTTTAATTAGCGAGTTACTGTACTTTACTTAAGTTTGTTTTTAAGTATTTGTGCTTTACACAAACATTGTTTAGATTCTGTTGAGAAGGTGTGGTATTAAAGCAGTGTTTCTGCAGCTGGTATCAGGAGAACACCAGCCGCCACTCAGCACAGGAAGAGCTGATGTATCAACCATTCGGATCCTTCCTCATCCGAGGCTCCCAGAGTGCACCGGGAGAATTCTCCATTTCAGTCAGGTACAGCACACACACACACACGCACACACACACACACACGCACACACACACTCACACACTGCTTTCAATGTTTAACAATACATTCCATATAGTTTTCATAATTTTATTTTTATTTTATTTTATTTATCCTTTATTTAACCAGGTAAAACTCATTGAGATTAAAATCTCTTTTACAAGAGAGACCTGGCCAAGATGCAGCGTAAAAAACAAACAAAAAACAAACATAAGGAACAGTTTCCAACATATAAAAAGACCACATCAAATACACATACATATATATATATATATATATATATATATATATATATATATATATATATATATATATATATATATATATCACAAGACCCAGTGCTGAATAAGGCTTAATATAACTTTATGAACAATTACACTGACCAGTGTTCACCTGCTCCACATTCTTCAGAGTTGAAACAAACTGTCTGATTTCTGAAGAAGGTTCCAGGCAGAAGGTGCTGCAAACATAAAGGCTTTTTTTCCCTATTTCTGTTTTGACACGGGGTACCAACAAGTGTAGTACATCATTTGAACGTAATCCATAATGGCCATGATTACTTGTTAAAAGGACACTCAAATAAGTAGGAGCTAGTCCAAGAAGTGCCTTGTAAATGAAACATAGCCAGTGAGTGTACCTTCCTGCATAAAGAGGGGGCCATTTTGCTTTATAATAAAGGATACAATGATGTGTCCTATAACCACAACCAGTAAAAAAACGTAATGCACAATGATACACAACATCCAGTTTCTTCAAACATTGGGCAGAAGCATTCATATATATCAGATCACCATAATCTAATATGGGAAGAAAAGTGGCCATCACCAGGTATTCTCTAGCGCGAATGGATAAGCATGATTTTGATCTGTAGAGATAGCCAAGCTTTATCTTAAGCTTAGAAACCAGATTGCTAACATGGGTTCTGAAACATAATTTAAAATCAATGATTATATTATATTATATTATATTATATTTATAACTGTTAACTAATTCAATTTCATTTCCTTCAAAAGTTGAGATGCTTGAAGAAGAAACTGGAAGTTGTCTTGAGTTTGTGAATACCATTATTTTTGACTTTTGTACATTTAAGACCAGCTTAAGCTGTTTTAAACGGTTCTGAACAGTATTAAATGCAGACTGCAAAAGCTCAAGGGCTTGTGCAGTAGATGATGCAGTACAGTAAATAACAGTGTCATCAGCATAAAAGTGATACATAGCATTCGAAAGATTTTCACAAAGTTTGTTTATATAAATTGAAAATAATATGGGCCCTAATACAGAGCCTTGAGGAACCCCCTTGGAAATAGGCAAAAATGAAGACACAGAACCATAATGATGTTTGTGCTCGCAGACATGAGAGTGACGTGCAGCACTTTAAAGTGATGAGAGACCGGCGTGGTCAGTATTATCTGTGGAACGAGACCTTCAGCTCCCTCAACAGACTGGTGGAGTACTACACACAAAACTCCATCTCCAAGCAGAGCCGTGTCTTCCTGCTCACAGAGCAGCGGGTGAGTCCAGCCACACATGATAAACACACAGCAAACACCTGAAACACTCACGGCTTCTGCTCGCCTCACATTGTCTTCAGAACATGCTTTCTCTCCAAACACTCAGTGATGGTGTTTCTTTCTGTTTGGTCTCATTCTCTCCCCCAGAATGCACCTGATTTCCCGCACAGGAAGTCTGCTGAGCTGCCCCCCATCTCTCAGGTACAGCTGCTGTCACTCATGTGCCGTCACTCAGTCATCTGATGAGCTTCTGTCTCAAACTATGCTTTTCTTCTGCAGGAGAGACACAATTACAGAACACCAGCTCCAGCCTGTCCTCGCCCAGCTGAACCCTCGCCACCACCCCCACCACAGGTCACACACACACACACACACACACACACACACACACACACACACACACACACACACACACACTCTCACAGACACTCACACACACATGCACACACACACACACACACACAGGTGACATCAGGTCATGTTATGCACATAATATGTACGAATAATGCATAATCATTAGAGCACTGAATGAGCCGGTTCTATGTGTGTGTGTCTGTGTGTGTGTGTGTGTGTGTGTGTCTGTGTGTGTGTGTGTGTGTGTGTGTGTGTGTGTGTGTCTCTGTGTGTGTGTGTGTGTGTGTATGTGTGTGTGTGTGTGTATGTGTGTGTGTGTGTGTGTGTGTGTGTGTGTGTCTGTGTGTGTGTCTGTGTGTGTGTGTGTGTGTGTGTGTGTGTGTGTGTGTGTGTGTGTGTGTGTGTGTGTGTGTGTGCAGGCGTCTGCGCTGCAGGTTCGGGCCATGTATGACTTCTCTGCCCAGGATGCAGACGAGCTGAACTTTCACGCTGGAGATCTTATTGAGGTTTTAGATCAGTCCGATCGTTTCTGGTGGAAAGGTGTTCTGCGCGGGAGAACCGGACTCTTCCCTGTCAACTACACCAATCCTGTCTGAGGAGCCGTGACAGACGTTTGGCTCAAAATCCTTTTCAACTATAATAATGATTTATGAACACATTTATATTACATATTTTTTTTTCAACTGCTTACACACGAAATCTTTTCTTGTCACACAATTTCTGAAAGCTTAAACAGCAGAAGCGCACACCAAATCTACAAAACCATTTACTAATCCTCGGACTTTGACTTTGACTGAGTATTCAATTTCAGAAAACACTTTTTGCAAAACACAACACACAATTCTTTATTTAACACACAATGGCAAAGGTGTTTGCAAATGTTTTGAATGCAGTGCTTTGTTTCGCAAGAGATGTGAGGCATTTTGCATTTTGTGTGTGCAGTTCTTGGATTTGTGTGTAAAGTTTTGAAAAAATAAAATAAAAAATAAAAATAAAAAACAGTAACAGTTCTGAATTTAAGAAACACGTTCACCTTGTCATGTGTACAGAGCACACACCTGTACACACATTGCTCTTCCTATTGGCACAGAGATTTGGAAATATTGTGTGCTTAGTTTCAGCACTTTTACAAACAAGTTTATGAATCTTTCAGAATTGTTATAATCCTCTGCATTTGGACTGTATGAAATGTTCCTGAGATCCATCCAATATTAAATCCATATATAATAACACATACAACTGAGTCACAATGTTATTACAGTTTTTCTTGATTGCTGTATTATGATTGTAAAATACGTTTGCAACAGCTGGCCTGGATGATTGTGAGATTCCGTGTCTGGCTGAAATTTTATTAATTCAATAATTTGTGAATATTTGTAAATAATTGTGGCTTGAAACAGCTGGAACATGAAAAATGTACTGCATTTCTATGGATGTTTTGCCATCCAGGTAAGGTTAAGTTTACTAAAACTAGTAAAAACCTTTCTGTCAATTGAAATAAAGCTGAAATAAAATAGCATAGTCCTAAAAGCAATTCTATGAATGGAGAAAATGGAATAAAATCACATTTATAAAATGAAGAAGTAGCCCTATTCACAAAATATGCTGTATTTGCAAAATATTCACAGATTAACAAAAAACAAAAGCAAAACTGTGACAGCTGGGTTAACATACTGACTGAGTCCGCTATTAAAGAGAAAGTACTATACTAGATAAATTACTAGATATATTGAAAGTGCAAGTCAACTGAGGTCTAAAATGTCACAGAACATAAAATATTATCATAAAAGATCCAAAGTTCAAGCAGGATAAAAAGACTTCTTATATGCACTATATCTGCATTTTATGTCTTATGTAAAAGCTTATCTGATGACACTGTTCGCTCCATAGAATGATTGTGTAATATATGATCTTACCTCAGTTTCTCCAGTTTACAGTGTGGATTCTGTTGTACTTCAGAAAGCAGCTTCACTGAATCTCCTAGTTTATTCACAGACACAGTTCTCTCAGGTGTGAAGGGTTTGATCTCAAAGCTGAGGCCAGGCAGGGATATTTCTCCTCAAGCACCACCAGTGAGCAGCTGTCAGGGTTACGGACCTGTGTCTGTGGGTTTTACCCTCCATGTGCCTGCCATGACGCAGTTTCCCATATGTTCGATTGTCCTTTTGGTTTAGGTGTGTCTAGTAATTATCCTCGTTTACCTGTGTACATAAATTCAAGTCTGTTTAGCCTGTGTTTGTCAGGTCAACATGTTGGATTATGTGTGTTTACCCCTGCTGTTCCTCATGTGGATTATCCCCTGTGTTTCCTTAATTAAAGATTGTTAATGCCACTCTGCATCTTCATCGTTCCTTCCAGCAATGAATCGTGACAGAGCACCCAACCAAAACAAAAAGTAAGCGGTGCCCCTTCTGCCCGTTTTTTTTCTGTAAAGTGTTTTTTCACCCCATTGTTCTATGGATGCGTTCCCCCACCCCAAATGCCTTCTCCTCCTGCTGGAGCAAGGGTAAAGATCGCTCGAGAGCCACACCGTTTCTGGTCTTCTCTAACCACCTGGACGTTATATGATGCCAGCCTAAATGCTGTGTACAGAGCGTCCAAGGAAGGCCCTCAAGCGAGTTTCACCACCTTTGTGGAGTGGTCATTGCAGAGACACGGATCCCCGTTCACTGTCTGTCCTGAGGGGGATCTTGCTAATGTCACTCCAAACCCAGAACCCAGCCCAACATCTCCCTGCTGCATGGAGCATCAGTCCGAGCCCACCACTGACGGAGAGCCAGAGCCCGCTGCAACTGAACAGCCATCACCAGGGAGAGCGACAGATCTGAGGATCGCCGTGGAGCCAGAGCCCATGATATAAATCCAGGTGTGAGAGTCGGCTACCAAGGCCGACATGAGAGAGAAAGCCGTGGCCAGTGAGTTCGCAACAAGGCAGAAGGGGAAATTTTGATGGCTCTGGGAAAACGCTGCCCTTTGCTCACCCTCAGCCGACCATCTGATCGGTGCAAGCTCCACGAGACTCCCATCCTCCAGCATTGCCGTGGCTGGAGTATCCCTTAATGCCTCCGCCTCCAGCCTCTAAGCTCCAGACTCTGCCTTGGCCTGTGGACCTGTCGGCCCCTCCTCTCCTCCGTGGCCCAGTAGTCCACTAGCTCCACTGGGCTCCCTGGTCCCTCCGGCTCTGACTTGGTCTGGGATCGACCATCCTGCACCTTGGGACTCCACACTTCTAGCGGCACCTCATTCTTCTGGCTCTGTCAGGTTCCTTCATGCCTTCGGCTCCTCCTCAGTCTTCTAACACTCCAGCTTCATCGCGGCCTTCTGGATCCCCCCCTCCACCTTGCTCGCAGCAACATCTGTTCTGCCTTGGCCCTCCAAATCTTCCCCGTTGCCTTGGCTTATTGGCTCTCCATCTCTGCTCCATTTCTGCTTTGGGCACCTCCAGCACTCTCCCTGGCTCCTCCGTCCTTCGTCACCTCCCTGGACTCTGTTTACCGGCCCTATCCCGGATGCTAGTTCTCCTCCCAAGCCTCCTCCCAAGTTCCCACCCGTGCCAGGACGGGGGGCGATATGTCAGGTCTACCAGTTATATATTTGTGTTTTCCTTCTCCTCCTAGTGTGGATATACCCTGTTTTGGATTGAATAAATTGACCGTTTGGTTAATCCATGGCTCCTGCTTTCCTTCCGGCAGGGTATCGTGACAGAAGACCCGACCAAGGACAGTTTTTTTACATGTTTACCCTCTGTTTTTTTTCAGTGTTTTCTTCAGTGTTGTTTTTCCCCATGTTCCCCTATGGATTCCCTCACCACAAGGTTCACCTCCCACGCCCGCCAAAACCTTTCCCTATTGGAGTATGTGGTTGAGTTAAGACATGATGTTCTGGATATGGGCAAATTGCTATCATTCCGTCGATCTCCCAGACACCTCAGGACTGATCTGAAGGGAAGTTAACATTAACCTGTGTCTGGAGATTGTCTATCCCTGATACAGAGCCCAGCCCACCAACTCTCCGCTGCACAGAGCTTTAGCCCGAGCCCACCGATGATGGACAGCCAGAGCCTGTTCCTGAATTTAGCCCAGAGGGGGCTCCTGTTCCCGCGTTCAACAATGCAACTACAGCTGACTACTTATATGAAGAGAGTTTGGCTTCTTTTATTCTTCCAGATGTCAGATACTGTTGTATTTACTCCACTAGTGAACGATCTTCCAGTTCTTTCAGACAGTTGAACAGATTGATGGATTTCACTGGAGAGTCAATGGTCCTGATCTTCTTCTTGATGTCCTCCGCTGTTTCCTCATTGCTGTCAAAGCTGCTTCTTTTCATTGTCATTATTTGTTGTAGAAGAATCTGATGAGACATTACTGACAATCCCAGAAGGAAAACGCAGTAAAAGATCCATATATAATTTTTATTCCATAAAGCTTCATCCAAAGCTCTCTGATGAACTCAGATAATGAAACATGTTTTGATGAATTGAGTTGAAACTGGTTCTTAAATTTAGACAACAAACTCTGTTTGTTGATTTGTTCAATCACATTTCTGTTGTGGTTTGTCCAGGAGAGATGCACATATAGAGCTGCTAGATGTTCCTGAATGCTCAGATGAACAAAGCAGAAGACTTTCCCCTGATACAAGCCCAACTCCTCTCTGAAGATCTGAGTGCACAATCCTGAGTACACTGATGCTTCTCTCACATCTATGCCACACTCTCTCAGGTCTTCCTCGTAGAAGATCAGGTTTCCTTTCACAAGCTGCTGGAAAGCCACTTTTCCCAGTTTGAGGATCATGTCTTCATCTTTCAACTTCTTCTCATAGTCCTTCTCATGTTTGATGTTGGTCTGAGGGATCAGGAAGTGTGTGTACATCTGAGTGAGAGTCTTGGTAATCTCTCCACTCTCTGCTCGACTCAACATCTTCTTCAGAACAGCGGCTGAGATCCAGCAGAAGACTGGGATGTGAAGGCTCATGATGAACACATGATGTAGAGGCTCCTTGATGACTTCAGGTGTGAGATGATTGTATTGGCCATACTCTAATCACTGATTCTCTTCCTGATTTAGAAGCAGATTCCCCACAATGAGGTTCATCAGCAGCTCGTCCACTGAGGCTGATTCAGATATATTACAGAGTTTCACTTTGCTCTTAAAGTCCAGAGACAGACGACACTCATCCAGACCATCAAAGATGAACAACACTTCATATTTATGAATGGATACTTCCACTTCTTTAGTTTAAGGAAAAAATAACATGAGGAAGATCTGAGGAGTGTCTGTCCTTCATCAGGTTGATTTCTCTGAAAGGAAGAGGAAATATGAATTAGACGTCCTGATTCTCTTTCCCTTCAGCCCAGTCCAGGATCAACTTCTGCAAAGAGACTGTTTTTCCAAAGCCAGCGACTCCCTTTGTCAGCACAGTTCTGATGGCTTTGTCTTGTCCAGGTAAAGCTCTAAAGATGTCACTGCATTTGTCTGATGATGCAGTGTTTAAAAAACACCAGGATACATGCTGTCTTCTGGTTGATTCATAGACCAGTCAAATTTCTTACAGATGGGTTTTGTTACTGATCTGATCTGTGTTATAGGATTAGCCTTGAATCAAGAATCAAACGCTCTGACATTGTGACATTTTTCTCATTACCTTGATAACAGTTGTGACCTTATTAAAAATGCACCTGCTCAAGGTCAGAACCGTAAAAAATAAATACCATTTAAATAAATGTATATTAATACATAATTGTACCCTGTGCTCTTTATCTGCTTGTTGTCATTAGATGATTTACTGCATTTATAGGACTGTATAAGTATGACAGTTTAATTTAAAATATTTCACTATAATCAAATCTTTTACAAAAATAAAATAAGAAATTAATCAATTAATCAATCAATCAATCAGAAGGCAGGAAGTAGATTGTGTACAGGTTGATCAGCAAAGCTTCATGTTGATAATCTATGTTATATATAACACAGTAGACCAATACACTCATAACAATACATTATAATTATTGCTTACACAATATATATATATATATATATATATACTATAAGTTATGAGAGAATAAAATGTTTTAAAAATGTAACACACGTCCAAACAAGCTTTCTGTGTTCAATCAGTTCAATCACAAAGGACTGACAAATCCTGTGGGAAACAAGCATTCAATAAAAATAAAATAAAATAAAAGCAATAAATAGCAATAAATGAAATGTTTCTTTATGGTCTAGGCGTTTTTAGTGTTAATAGATTATGTATTTAAAGTACCTGCATTCTAGAGAAGACTCTTGGAGTGTTTGTGTGTGATTCATGATGAGCTGAACAGACAGAAGAGTGAGATCTCTGACTGGAAATGATCAACTCATCGTTAACAGAACCAGTAGAACCATGTGGTGTTCACCCAAATATACACACTGTCTTATATTAACACCAATGTTAAAATGAATCACAGACAGCACACACAAGCAACAAACAAGCATTTCCTTTGCTTAAAAATAAAAATATCAAACACTTTAAAGAACAAATAATATGAACAAGGAAGTCACCTGCACTTCAGCAGGTTATACATAAAAAATGTAATTAAAAAAACACCTCAGGGTTAAAGTTGCTGGTTTGGTCTGATTTGAATGTGAAAGAATCCACAGATCAAATCGAACAGGCTTTCACTGGTTTCTACAACTCACATATTTAATACTAAACTTCTATTTTAATATGGGTAGCAATAGACAACAATACATTGTAGGGGTCAAAATGATTAATTTCTCTTTTCTGCCAAAAATCATTAGGATATTAAGTAAAGATCATGTTTCATGAAGATATTTGGTAAATGTCCTGCCGTAAATATATCAAAACTTAATTTTTGATTAGTAATATGCATTGCTAAGAACTTCATTTGGACAACTTTAAAGATGATTTTCTCAATATTTACATCTTTTTGCTCCCTCAGATTCCAGATTTTCTAATAGTTGCATCTCAGACAAATATTGTCCTCCGAACAAACCACACATCAATGGAGAGATGATTTATTATCTAAGCTATACTTCACAATGCCAAAGAAGAACCTTTTTGTGTAAAATATTCCATAAAGAGCCTATAACATCTGACGAACCTTTCTGTTTCACAAAAGCTTCTTTGTGGTGAAAGAAGGTTCTTCAGATTATAACAAAGTAAGAAAGAGATTGGACTGAATGGTTCTCTGCGAAACCAAAAAAAAAAAATGATTCGCTGTGAAGAATCTTTTAAGCACCTTTTAGGAGTGATTGTATAAATCTTTATAAATAAATTTTAAAAATACCCTTATGACGGTTTTTTTTGTTTGTTTGTTTTTTGTTTTTTTTTATGTACATTATTTCCTTCTAGTTGTTTTTTGGAATGAAGTTCAACCCTCCCGTTGGGAGTCATGCAGAAACAAAGTTCAACTTCCAACGCATTTCGTGTGAACTCCGCCCACCGCAGAAACACACCTGGCCGCAGGCGCGCGGTGAGCTCAGGTGAGGCATTCGGAGCGCGCGAGGCGAGGTAGCGGCGCGTCATGGCGGAGTCACAGCTGTTGTGTATGGAGGACGGGCTCATGCCCACCGCGGTGCCCGAGACCCGGCCGCAGTTCTACTACAGCGAGCAGCACCGGACGGCCCTCGAGCGCCTGATCACCGGCGGAGACGGAGCCTTCAAGAGCCTCCTGAAGGACGAGAACGGACAAGACTTCCTGTCGGCGCGGGAGATCACGGCCATCACCGGCAGCTTCGTCAAATACAAGACCGATGAAGAGAACGGAGGAGCGTCAGCGGGTCAAGACAAGCGTGACGACGCCGGGTCACTGCACTCCACGTACTGGCCGCAGATGTCGGACACCGAGGTTCCGCCGCTGGACATCGGCTGGCCCTCATCAGGGCTCTTTAAAGGGGTCACCCGGGTGTCTGTGCACACACACCCGCCCAAAGAGAACAGCCCGCACATCAAGGAGGTGGTCCGCAAACTCATCCAGGAGTCCAGCAAGGTCAGCGCATTCAGATCAGCCACGTTTAGCCAGATTATTGCGGGAAATGAAAATAGCTACATTAAACAAAGTTTTACACATTATACTATATTTATTATTTTTATATAAAATCCTATTTCTACCTCATAAACCATCAAATTATGCAAATTCATATATCAATAAATATAGATTCCCTTTCATCAATATGAAGGTCAGTTTCATTTTCTCTTCTCTTGTGATCATTATCAGATCATGGCACTCCTTACATGTCAGGTATCTAAAGACGTGCCTCATGTGGTTGTCATCTAAATTAAATAGTTTATAATAATAAACTCTGAAAAAACTATTCCCTGAAATGTAAAGTGAAACTCACAGCAGGTGTTTTTGACAGAACTTCACCACAATAATTGGAACAACATTTCATGCATTAACACACTAAACTTAAATTGACAGTAAAATGAGTATTTCATTAATTGAAATGAGGTTAATGAACCAAAATCAGTTTATATATATATATATATAGTACTGTTTTTTTTCTCCCGTTAGACCTTTACACATAAAACCTTCAACGAAGCATAAACAGTCATTTCAATGTAAAACCATCAAATGTGAGCCATCACACAGGAACCTGGGAATGTCAACTTACACTTTTTATCTGTAAATAATTAAGATTACTTGGTTTTACATTTAATAACTTTGTAAGTGTAAAATTACATGAAATGTTCCTCTACTAGTTTTTCAGGCCTCATCAAACGCTGGAATGTGTTTTTTTTTGGCTGTATTTCAGACCGTCACATACATTCACAGGAACTAGAACATGTTTATATAGGTGGGTCCCTCTGGGCCAATGAGGAAAGACTATAGCCTACAGGACCTCAGTGA
Organism: Carassius carassius; assembly: GCF_963082965.1. Taxonomy (NCBI): domain Eukaryota; kingdom Metazoa; phylum Chordata; class Actinopteri; order Cypriniformes; family Cyprinidae; genus Carassius; species Carassius carassius. Next base: position 33,695,328 of record NC_081771.1, read on the forward strand.
GGCCCTCGTGTCACAGGTCTCTCCGCTTCTCATTCCCTGCAGAGCTGGATGCTTTCAGATCTTGTTCAGACTTGATCAAACGGTCTGATCTTCAGCCTCCGGTTCTTGAGGAATGACTAAATGATCTGGAATCACTGACTCAACATACAGTAACAGAACACATCTGTCATGTGAGAGAAGTGTGTAATAATGTCATGATCATCGTCTCACAAATCATCCTCATTGTCTGTGTGCAAATATCTTGTTTTCATATGCAGGAAAATCAATCTCCGCACAGCAGGCCGGTCTCACCGGATTCCAGAGCCAGCGTCTTTCTGCTTTACAGCAGCAGAATACACAATTAGATGCAATTCACTCCTGCGGGATTGATCGAGCCTTTACAAACAAACTAAACAAAGATATTAGCTGGAAGATCAGAAACTGAGAGAGAGAGAGAGAGAGTCTGCATAAGAGAAAGTGAAAGCTGCAGAAAACACATCTCTAAGGGTGTAAAGAGTTCTGAAGAGTTCCTGTAATCCTTATCAGCACTCGTCTTTACTGCAAACAATATCACTGTAAAATATATATCATAGTATTAAGAAGTCACATGATGCTTTTTGTGAGGAACAGACCAAAGTCACTATTCACTTAAAATCTCGTTTCATTTGCGTTCAGATTAAAAAGTCAACACGCATTGCACATTACGTTCAGTGAAGCGCCTGTCTGTGTGTTGTCCAGGTCGTGGCGATCGTGATGGACCTGCTGACCGATCTGCAGATTCTACGGGATCTGTTCGAGGCGTCCAAGCGTGGTGTGCCCGTCTACATCGTGCTGGACGAGCCGGGAGCGCCGCTCTTTCTGGACATGTGCAGCCGGCTGCAGGTCGGAGCTAGAGATCTGCAGGTACACCATACTAAACCAGAAAAACATGTCACTTCTTCAAATAAATTCAACGTTAACTGAAATAAATCAACCCATTCAGTCCAAGACATGACTAAAATCACATCTCTTCCATTTTTATTTCACTCTCTCAACTCTAGCACTCTCTATTTTACCATTTATCCGTTTTATTTTTCCTCTAACACTTGCACTCTATTCATTTTTTATTCTGTCTACTTGATTTCCTTTTATTTACTATAAAAATACAAACTTGAGACTTGTCACAGCACTTATCATTGCTCTTTTGTTAGTTTTGGTTGCTTCTATTGTCATCATTTGTAAGTCACTTTGAATCTGCTAAATTAATATTTCATTTATTTTAAAATATATTTTGGCCACAAAAAAAATGTCTAGTCGAAACCCGGCCACTTGGACATTAGCTATAATTTCAGCTCATTTCGACCTCAGATGTTTAATGGTTCGTGTTTCCGTCAGAATGTCCGGACTCGGACCGTGAAGGGAATCGGGTTGAATCTGTCCGTGGGGAGAATCCCAGGAAACGTCCAGAGCAAGTACATGCTCATCGATGGAGATAAAGTCATGTTTGGGACGTACAGGTGAGCGAGAGTTACCCGTGTACCGTCTGACAGAAGCGTCTTCACATCTCACGCTGTGTTTGTGTCTCTGCAGTTTCTCTTGGAGCTCTTCTCGGATGGACAGAAACATGATCACGGTGATGTCGGGGCAGGTGGTGGATTTCTACGATAACGATTTCCGAGAACTTTACGCCATCTCAGACAAACTGGACCTGTTTAAGAAGTTTCACATGACCAAGCCTCAAACGGGAACCCTGTCGAGGGCCGCGGTGCCCAAACGCCACACAGCAGCCACTTCACGCTTCCAGGTCAATCTCGGAGACGTGACGCGTGGAGACGGGAAAGTGCCTGCACACAAATACCACAATCCCAAATACCTGCTAGCGCTCGGACAGATCCCGGGACCCACAGAGCCGCTGCAGGACTTCTTCAATAAGATGGAGCCGCCCGATCCAGAGCCGGAGCCAGAGCTGGAGAATCCTACAGAAGAGCTGGAGAATCTCACACCTGCTCCCTCTCCACCTGAGAAGAAAAAGTCCAAGAAACTCAGAAAACTGTCATTTAAGTCAAAGGGAGGGAAGAAGGATAAGAAGAGTGATGAGGTTATTGAAGAAAACCCTGCAAACCCTTCAGACGAGGCGTCTAAACACACGCTCACCAGAGACGAGACGCAGGACAGCCTCAAGAAGAAGAATACAGAATGCATGTGCGTTATTGCATAAGAATGTACTGTAATGTAATGTAATGTATGGGTATGGTTAGGTTTAGGGTTAGGTCCAGGGTTTTTACCTAGTAATTGTAATTACTTTGTGTGTACATGTGGAAGAGAACTGTAAAGTGCTACCAAGAGACTAGGTTTATTTGTGAACTGCTTCTCACATTTTATTTCAGCTAAAAGAAACATTTCTTTCAAGGTTGTTTCAAAGTTATGAACAAACGTTCTTCCAGTTAGAATGTTTGGTCAAAGTTAATATCTCCTCTTTAATAATGTTTTCAAAATGTTATTATGATGTCATTCATGGAATGTTGGTGAAACTTTTTAGTTGGACATTTGTGTCACACAAATTTTTCAAATGCAACTTGCAACTTGTTCAGAGAAGTATCATTCCAATAATGTCTGCAAAATGATCAGATGGCATGTTTCCTCGATGTGCACATAACCAAGAAAAAAAAATACTTTCAGAGAACATTCAGAAATAATGTTTTCAAAACTGGGAGAGAATTTTATTTAGAATTTTTAGGCTTTTATTTCAGAATTTTATTTTAGGCTTTTGTTAAGTCTGTAACCAAAGATGTTTAATGTGTAAAAAAAAAACAAAAAAAAACAAGACACATCAGCCAATCCGATGACAGATGAGCCAAATACATGAATGATTGACAGGTGAAGAATCTCAGCGCTGCTTTGTGATCAGCTCATGATGATAGAGGCGCTGTTCTCGCCCTCTGCTGGAGAACATGAGCATCACACACACACACCTCACTGAGCGAACACAACCAGGGGCGTCGGACTGGGGGTAAAACCAGTAATGATTACCAGGGCCCCAAAGGAAGAGAGTGCCCTTGAAAAGTCTGGAAAATATATTTTCAGTTGGGCCCATTAGGACTGCCTATGCACAGGGCCTGGGATCTTGTGCAGCGCCCCTGAACACAACACACTCACGAGAAAGCGTGCGATTCCAACCCACGACGACCTCGTGAACTCCAGGAGAGCACAACGGAGTGCGTCATCTGAGACACGGCCAGAAGCACACTTCTGCTTTTTTTCAGTGTGTGACACTGTTCTCCCTGTGTGTGTGTGTGTGTGTGTGTGTGTGTGTGTGTGTGTGTGTGTGTGTGTGTGTGTGTGTGTGTGTGCTGCAACCAGGGCCGTCTCTAGTGGGATGAAAGGTGGTGATGATTATAGGGGCCCACGGCTGAGGGGGGGCCCCAGTGATCTCAACCGACTGTTCTGGTATCAGGTCACGCAGAGACGTGTCTTAAAGCGCTTAAACACCCAAACCGCCTCTTTTTGCTTTTTTACTGGTAAATACATTCCAAATATGTGAAAATACCCGTCTTGGAAAGTGTGTTAAACTGTCGTTTATGTCTTAAGTGAAAGTAAACAGTTGAGAAAGAATTCGGATGTGTATCATTATAACGAATCTTAAAGGGACCGCGCCTTATTTACCATCTCTGCTGTAAGGGTGTGTTTAATGATAATCCACATGAAAGAAAGAAAACCACTTACTGATCTTGATAGAAATTACTTTGTAGGTTCTCCGGGTGTGTGTTCACAGTGTGTGTGTGTGTGTGTTCACTTTGGATGGGTTAAATGCAGAGCATGAATTCAGAGTATATGGTCACCATACTTGGCTGTGTGTCATGTCACTTTCACTTTATTGTTTTACTGGTAGGTTCAGGACACTATAGTTCAGTTATGTAAGTGAGTATAGCCAAATAAAGCAAACCGTGACATACCCAAAAAAATTTCATACTGTACCATGTACCAGTGAAATTGATAAATATATATATATATATATATATATATATATTTGGGGCTAAAAATTATTCAGGCACTATGACCTGACCATGTTGTGCTTACATGTTTTTTCTTTAACTGTTGCAACCTTTCCACACCACAGACTGAACAAAATGAAGCACGGCTAGGTAATTGTTCAACAAAGTATTGATAGTAGTGTAATTATTGTCATATTAACAGTTGTCGGAGGTTTTGGTTGATCATAATCTATCACATACCTTTCTGTCAAAGTTATCTGATATATCAAGATGAATCTGTTCTGACAGTTTAACTCAAGAACTGAGTTCTCGTCATATCTTATTACCATTTTCTAAACTATAGCAAATAAACTGATAATGTGAGAAATGTTGAAGGTATCTGAATACATTTTGGTTTGACTGTATTTTTTTTTTTTTTACAGTGAAGACTATGCAGTGCTATTTTATATTTGATTATCCGGTTTCTGTACCTGGACACCTTCAAACTTGACAAGACTGAAACCTTCAAAAACCCGGACTTGACTACATTCACAAATGAAAATCTAATCATGAAAATCCATCAGAGAGCATCAGTTGACCGTCCACATGTTCTTCAGACGCTCCTCGTGGAGAAACACAGTCACTGCTGAAATCAACAGCACAGATGATGAGCTTCGTGAAGCCACCAGCAGATGTCACATGCACAGGCTCTGATGGAGGAAGTGAAAGCGATGAGCTCATTTCACATTTCCCTTTTTAAATGTTGCTGTTGTGTGAATACAGACCAGAGCACAGAGCTTCATCCTGCCTATAGATCCTGGAAGATTCTATTCCTGTTTCATTCTGCAATCAATCTTACACGACACTGATTTATCTTCCTCTAAAACTATGAGATCATGTTTTAGAAGTTTAAAATAGCACACACACACACACTACTGTTTCACATAATGGGGTCAGTATTATTCTCTTCTGCTCACTGAGGCTGCATTTATTTGATAAAAAATACAGTTACAAAAGTGAAATATTACAACACGTATGTTAAAGTGTAATGTATTTCTGTGATGCTCCGCTGTATTTTCAGCATCATTCCTCCAGTCTTCAGTGTCACATGATCTTCAGAAATCAGAATAATATGATGATTTACTGCTCAAGAAACATTTCTGATTATTATCAGTGTTGAACACAGTTGTGCTGATCAGTATTTTTGTGGAAACCATACATTTTATTTTTTCAGGAACAAAGTTCAAAAGAACAGCATTTATTTGAAATAGAAATCTTTTGTAACATTACTGTCACTTTTGATCAATTTAATGCATCAGTGTTAATTTCTTTAAAAGAAATACTGACCCTAAACTTTCAAACAATTATTTGTGTGTGCACGTGTGTGTGTGTGTGTGTGTGTGTGTGTGTGTGTGTGTGTGTGTGTATGCAGGAATTGCAGGAGAAGGCTAGAGAACAGAATAAAGATCTGTTCATTGCCTTCATCGACCTGGCAAAGGCTTTTGACACCATTGACCGCCAAGTCCTTTGGGTCATTCTGGAGAAGTTTGGAGTGCCTCCAAGGTTTCTGGAAATCCTACAACAGTTTCATGATGGCATGCAGGCTTGTGTGATTGTGGGTACATCTCAATCCCCCTCCTTTCCTGTGCAGGTAGGAGTGAAACAGGGGTGTGTACTGGCTCCAGTGATCTTCAATCTCTTCCTGGCAGCAGTCACCCTCCTCTCCCGCAATTCCCTCAGCCACGACGATGGTGTTTGCCTACAGTTTCGTCTGGACGGGAACCTCTTTAACCTTCGCCGCCTGCAAGCCATCACCAAGACCACCACCACCACAATTCATGAACTGCAATACGCTGATGACTGTGCCCTCCTAGCCCATAGCCCTACTGCACTGCAGCACACACTGGATGTTGTATGCGCAGTCTACCAAGCTTGTGGCCTACGAGTCAACATCAAAAAGACTGAGATCATTGCACAGACCAAGGCCCCCATCCTTACACCTCCTGAATTCTACATCCATGGCACACCAGTAAAGGTTGTTCAGCACTTCTGTTACCTCGGAATATCCTAACACCCACCTGCCTCATAGACAACGAGGTCCAGGCACGCATAAACCTCGCCTCCTCTGCCTTTGGTAGACTTCGATCTCGAGTCTTTGCTAATAAAGATCTCCGTACCTTCACCAAAGCGGCCGTCTACCAGGCAGTCTGTGTTTCCACCCTGCTGTTCAGTGCGGAAGCTTGGACTCCCTACCGCAGGCATATCCGGTGCCTTGAGGGCTTTCACATCAGATGCCTCCAGCTCATACTAGGTGTCACATGGAAAGACAAAATCCCCCATGCGGACATCCTACAGCGCACTAACTCCAGCAGCATGGAGGCAACCATTGTTAGGCGGCAACTGCGATGGGTTGGACACGTTATCCGCATGCCCTCCCACCGCCTACCCCGACAGGTCCTCTATGGGCAGTTATACGCTGCCAAAAGGAGACCTGGGGGTCAGAAACAACTGCTGCCGACCGCCAGGCATGGAGCTCTGCATGTGGTCTGGGGGCCCAACTGATCGAATCACATCGCACCCAACACAGAACTGTGCTACGTCAGCGCAGACACAAACGCGCCCAGCCACAACTACACCCATCCTCAGATTCAGCACGCACATGCCCCGACTGCGGCAGGACATGTGGCTCTCGGATTGGGCTTTATAGCCACCTTCAATGGCACCGCCGACAGCAGCGGCTGCCTCAACACTCCAACAATGCATCCTAGAAGTGACGTCATCTTCGAAATCGATGGACTGCATAAGAAGAATAAGAAGAAGTGTGTGTGTGTGTGTGTGTGTGTGTGTGTGCATGCATGCATGCGTGTGTGTGTGTGTGCGTGCATGCGTGTGTGCGTGCATGCGTGTGTGTGTGTGTGTGTGTGTGTGTGTGTGTGTGTGTGCGTGCATGCATGCGTGTGTGTGTGTGTGTGTGTGTGTGTGCATGCATGCATGCGTGTGTGTGTGTGTGTGTGTGTGTGTGTGTGTGCGTGCATGCATGTGTGTTATAATAATAATAATAATAATAAGTTTTATTTATATAGCGCCTTTCCAGAGCTCACAGCAGTTGAGAGTGAGAATGACGCTGAGCTTCTTCTTTTAACATAACCAACAAAAGTCATGTTTTTTAGCGAGTCATTGACGCATTAATGTGTGTTTCTGCTCAAACTAGGTTTATTAACAACAAGCATCGCATTACATTTAGTCTCAAATAACTAATTAAATAATCTAATGTATAGTTCATCACATATAATCTGTAACACTGTGTGATCTATAATATTTACAAAAGTATTTTACATGAAAAAAAAAACATTTGCCACAGTTTGTCCTGAATGTGTTTAAGGGGAATCTCTGGAGCGTCAGACATCGCTGCCGCTTTCTGGAATGGATTCAGAAACATGTTCCCAATCTCAGTGTCTCTTCATGAGGTCGAATATACATTCACTTCCAAAAAAAACACCAGTAAAACATCAGAAAACATCCCAATAATGTCCCATCAGATGATGTCTTGCTGGAAGAGAACTAGCGACTCATTTGGCCCTATTTTTACTTTTGTTGATGAATTTCAGGAGCAAACTCTGAGACCAAGTTAATACTTCTTACATTTCCTGAGCTAGAGACAGAAACCTCTGAGAAACGACGTTAAAATCAACAGGCTGTGATTCTTTCAGAAAAGATCTCAATAATGTCTCAAATTATCTCAATATGAACTTAACAGTCTCTTCAAATGTTCAGAGCTGCTTCACATTCATTTCATTGGTTTATACTTACAACTATTGACTAAACGTCTGTGACAGAGCTGATCTCCTGAGCTTTAATAAATAAGCAGTGCCCTCTTTTAGATTTGTTTGTTTGTGGTTGTATTCCAGTTGTTTCATTAGTTCTCTGCCACTGTGTTGATGACTTTCTTTTTGCGGGTGGACACTAGATCATAGAAGGGGTCTTTCGTGATGCTGGCCCTGTGGAGACAAGACACACGTGTGTTCAGATGAGTCAAGTTTGTTCAGATGAGTCGAGTGTGTTCAGATGAGTCAAGTGTGTTCTGATGAGTCAAGTGTGTTCAGATGAGTCACATGTGTTCAATCAGATCATGTGTTCAGATGAGTCGAGTGTGTTCAGATGAGTCACATGTGTTCAGATGAGTCACATGTGTTCAATCAGATCATGTGTTCAGATGAGTCGAGTGTGTTCAGATGAGTCACATGTGTTCAGATGAGTCACATGTGTTCAATCAGATCATGTGTTCAGATGAGTCGAGTATGTTCAGATGAGTCACATGTGTTCAGATGAGTCACATGTGTTCAATCAGATCATGTGTTCAGATGAGTCGAGTGTGTTCAGATGAGTCACATGTGTTCAAACAAATCATATGTGTTCAGATGTTCAGATGACTTGTGTGTGTTCAGATGAGTCAAACGTGTTCAAACCGATCATGTGTTCAGATGAGTCGAGTGTGTTCAATCAGATCATGTGTTCAGATGAGTCGAGTGTGTTCAGATGAGTCACATGTGTTCAAACAGATCATATGTGTTCAGATGAGTCACGTGTGTTCAAACAGATCATATGTGTTCAGATGAGTCATATGTGTTCAGATGAGTCACATGTGTTCAAACAGATCATATGTGTTCAGATGAGTCACGTGTGTTCAAACAGATCATATGTGTTCAGATGAGTCATATGTGTTCAGATGAGTCACATGTGTTCAATCAGATCATGTGTTCAGATGAGTCGAGTGTGTTCAGATGAGTCACATGTGTTCAGATGAGTCACATGTGTTCAAACAAATCATATGTGTTCAGATGTTCAGATGACTTGTGTGTGTTCAGATGAGTCAAACGTGTTCAAACCGATCATGTGTTCAGATGAGTCGAGTGTGTTCAATCAGATCATGTGTTCAGATGAGTCGAGTGTGTTCAGATGAGTCACATGTGTTCAAACAAATCATATGTGTTCAGATGTTCAGATGACTTGTGTGTGTTCAGATGAGTCAAGTGTGCTCAGATGAGTCAAACGTGTTCAAACAGATCATGTGTTCAGATGAGTCAAGTGTGTTCAGATGAGTCGTGTGTGTTCAGATGAGTCAAGAGTGTTCAGATGAGTTGTGTGTGTTCAGATGAGTCAAGAGTGTTCAAACAGATCATGTGTTCAGATGAGTCAAGTGTGTTCAGACGAGTCAAGTGTGTTCAGATGAGTCGTGTGTGTTCAGATGAGTCGTGTGTGTTCAGATGAGTTTTGTGTGTTCAGATGAGTCAAGAGTGTTCAGAAGAGTCATGTGTGTTCAGATGAGTCGTGTGTGTTCAGATGAGTCATGTGTGTTCAGATGAGTCGTGTGTGTTCAGATGAGTCATGTGTGTTCAGATGAGTCGTGTGTGTTCAGATGAGTCATGTGTGTTCAGATGAGTCGTGTGTGTTCAGATGAGTCATGTGTGTTCAGATGAGTCGTGTGTGTTCAGATGAGTCGTGTGTGTTCAGATGAGTCGTGTGTGTTCAGATGAGTCATGTGTGTTCAGATGAGTCATGTGTGTTCAGATGAGTCGTGTGTGTTCAGATGAGTCGTGTGTGTTCAGATGAGTCATGTGTGTTCAGATGAGTCGTGTGTGTTCAGATGAGTCATGTGTGTTCAGATGAGTCGTGTGTGTTCAGATGAGTCATGTGTGTTCAGATGAGTCGTGTGTGTTCAGATGAGTCATGTGTGTTCAGATGAGTCGTGTGTGTTCAGATGAGTCATGTGTGTTCAGATGAGTCATGTGTGTTCAGATGAGTCGTGTGTGTTCAGATGAGTCGTGTGTGTTAAGATGAGTCATGTGTGTTCAGATGAGTCGTGTGTGTTCAGATGAGTCATGTGTGTTCAGATGAGTCGTGTGTGTTCAGATGAGTCATGTATGTTGGAGGGCACCGGTGAGATGCGTGTGTTCGTACCTGATGGACTCGATCCACTCGTCTCTCTCTTCAGCTGAAGCCGCACAGATGGTGTACGACTGATGCTTCCCTTCCACCACACGTCCATCCGTCTCCGTCTTACACGCCTTGATCTTCTGACCCTGGCTGTTGGGGTTATACAGCTCCAAACAATACTACACACAGGTCAAAGGTCACAGGTTAACCTTCACTAATAAAACCACTCACTGACCAAATCAAAGACACACAGGCTCTGTTCAAACCCTCATGAGCCGCATCTCTCTCCAGTACAGTCTAAACTAAAACACACACTACTAGCTCAAATAGTCAACTTTTAATTAAACTGAACTATTTTATCAGGATTTTTATTTTAGTACTGATACTGTGATGTTCATTATATCATGTCGTATTTAGGGTCACTCTTTTTATGTTACATAAATATATTGCTTGCTCAATTGATTTATTTGTACTTACTTTTCATGCAGTTTATATTTATTTATTGCAACGTGAATTTAGTGATTTCTTCATTTTATTTTATTTCATATTTCACAATGTTTTTTTGTTTGTTTTTCCTTTTTAAACTTATTTCAGGTGGTATTTCATGTTGCATGAAAAATATACAGCTAATTAATGCTTAAATGTCACTATACTTTTATTCATTGCAACATTCCATAATCTATTTAATACATAAACATGAAGTTCTCACCGGTTTGCGTGGAAACATGACTTCCCTCACACACAGATTCTCCAGAGGAATGATGCCTCGCGGCTCTTTGTCCTGAACACAAACACACCATCACTCCTGATCTACACAGCTTCATGCTTTCAGAGAGACGACTGCTGTTCTTACCGTGGTATATTCAAAATAATACAGACAGTTATCAGTCAGGATGAACCAGCGTCTCTTCCACGTCTTCACACGACCGCCTGCCCACAGATAATATAAATATATCACAGTCAGATGATCGTATTCTTACAGTCTGAGCATGTCAATTACTCTGACAGGATTCAATTTAACAGGTTTACTATAAATATGGAAGTGGAAGATATTACATATTTATAGATAAGAAAATATGGAAGAACAGACTGCCTAACTCCTCAGTCATCTTCAGGAATCGTCTAAAAACACATCTCTTCTGTCTTTATTTGACCCTCTAACTCTAGCACTCTCTATTTTATTTCTATTCTTTAAAAAAAAAACTCTAGCTTCTCTAATCTTTTTGTATTCTGATTGTTTTATTTTTATTTATTATACAGTTAACAAAAACAAAGAAGGCCTCTAACATTAGCTTGCTCTATTCTTTTTCTTTTCTATCTGATTTATTTTTGTTACATAATAATAAATAAATAAAAACTTGTGCATGTACTGCATTGCACTAACTGAGACTCTTTTTTTAACTGCATTTAGCAGACGCTTTTATCCAAAGCGACTTACAGTGCATTCAGGCTAACATTTTTTACCTAACATGTGTACCTTGGGATCGAACCCACAACCTTGCGCTGCTAACACAACGCTCTACCACTTGAGCCACAGGAACACTTGTATATCATTGCTCTTTTGTTGATTTTGATTGCTCTACTGTCCTCATCTGGAAGTCACTTTGGATACAAGCATCTGCTAAATGACTAAATGTTAATATAAAGAAATCAGTTCTTGATTTTATAGACTTGACTGTTCGTGTTATCACTAGGAAGGATCAAAATTAGTTTGTTTCTTGTTAAATCTTTATAAAATCTACTGCATCTGGTCTCCTCTGAGCTGTGTTTTACCCAGTTTGAGCAGCCATCCCTCTCGCTCCGGGTTGAAGAAGGTGTGCGTCAGATCATTCCCATCATCCTCTGGGATTTTGAAGGGTTCGTTGCGTATGCTGTTGTACAGATTCTGTTGATGCAAAAACACATCAACACCACGACCTTTCAGTTACTTCTGCTTATTTCTGTATATATACACTGCCACTGACGAATAATTAACACCAGGGTGTCCTTTGTGCTCATTCCCACAAGACCTCAACTCGACATGCATCCTCAGTGTGACTCTCTATTATCTGATGATAATAAATGTATGCATCATCTTTCATGGAGATTCATATATTTATTCAATAAATGCAATCTGAATAGTAAAACACTACAGAGCTGATACCAATCAAATAAAATGAATATCAACCACTTCCACAAGTGGCATTTAAAGCAGGATTTAGATGTATTTACGTATAGTGCTTAATTCAACTCAGACATGCAATGAATGCATTTACACTGCAGTTACAAATAATGCACAAATAATGTTAGGAGATTAATGTGTTAAATATAAAATATACTTAAAAGAGGACTCTGAGAGGATACCTTAAATATGAAACTAAATCATTACTTCACTCATTTGACTGATTCATTTAAAACTGATTTTAACTAAAGCTGATTCATCAGAGATACAGTGATTAGAGAAATACAGCAAAACAATACTGTTTCTAAAAGGTACATCACTTAATGCAATCTTGAACATAACATTAGCATTCATTTATTTATTATTATACCACTGTATAATGTATAACATTATGATTGTAAAACGCGGGCAAACGGGCATCTGGCTCAAGCCTGCATCATGTGACCAGTGAGGCTGATTGTGATTGGCTGCTCACCGTCAGAAGCTCGTTGGGTAGGTCTTGTCCATTGTTAATGCCTCGGTTCATGCTGATGAATCTCTCGAGCGAGGTCTTGTCCTTTACGTTGGGATTGTGCAGACTCGTGTTCAACATGATGATGGCAAACGACAGGATGTAACACGTGTCTAACGATCACAATCACACACAACACAAACGCTTTCAGCAACTTCAGCTCAGACTGACCACACAACGATTCATTCACTGATTTGCCAATACATAACAAACTGTTTTTTGTTGTTGTTTTATGAGTTAATGTCAAATTATTTGTCATTCATTCCAAAAAATATTCAGGCCTATATTTGAATTGCATAAAAAATGTCCATTTGAATTACACACAGTATTACCAATCAACTTAATGTGGCACATACTGTATTTGTCGATCTATTTATCGTTTTATTAAATATATGCATTCATTAGATTTTCTTTACATAATTATATATTCACTGCATTTATTCTAAATCGCTTCGAAGCAGAATACCCCATATGGCAAACTATAATTTTGCAACCAAAATCAATTTTAAATACATGTCAAATATATGTTGTAAGCAGTGAATTTCGATGTGTTATATTCATATACGTTAAGGACAAAAAAATAAAGTTTTTCTTCAAATGTGGCAAACGTGAATGCATTTTCTTTAATCGAAATATATATTGCAAAATAGATGTTTTATATATATGAAACATGAAAAATATAT